>NW_011889233.1:295688-325694 GCF_000151845.1 Pteropus vampyrus | reverse complement strand
CGGGCCGCCCAGGTGGAACGTGGGCCCGGATAGAACGCCGGGGGACGCGAAGAAGGGGCTGTGGTCGCCGGGACGAGGCAGACGGCAGGGTGTGGAGACAGTAAAGTAGGTCGACGGGGGAGGGGGGGGTGAGTGGAAGGGAGAGAGGAACGCGCACGCTCGCTCCCGGCGTTCGGGCTGAGGAGCGCGAAGGCGGGGGCCCGGGGCGCATGCGCACGTCTGGGCGGGGCCGGGGCGCGCACGCAGGCCTGGGCGGAGCCAGCGCGGGGCACGTACTCCCTGCCCGAGCTGGTCCTTTCCCCGGCCCAGGACACTAGTCCCAGTAGAGAAGGGGACACGCGGCCTGGTACAGGCCCACAGGAGAGCTGTCCCAGCTCCCTACCTCTAGCAGCAAAACAAACGCTTCCCTCCAGACTACGGCTTTGTGATCATATATTTTATTAGACAGGGAAGATCATCAGTAGTCCTTCAAATTTAAAAAAAAAGTACAAAAACTACATACAAAATGTGAGATCAGACGACTAAACTTTCCCGACTCAGGGCCAAGTTCTGCAAAGGAGAAAGAAAAAGGTGTGAGCTCAGGACTGGAGAGGGGCCAGGAAAGGTCTTAAAGCCGGGAGTGTTCACTCACCTTCTTAAGCCTCCGCTCCCGGGAAGCCTGGGAGTCCGTCTCAGAGTAAGGGGGAGGTGCTGGAGGGTAGTAGGCTTCCTCTTCCTCTTTGTAAGGTTTCCTCTCTGCTGGCCCCTTTTTCCTTAAGGCCTCTTCCAGAAGCCGCCCATCATATTGGGGGTCCCTGGCCCTGGAACCATTGTCCGGAGGGTCCCGGGAACGGGAGTAGTGAGACCTAGGGTCAGCATGAGGGCGGTCTCTAGATCTGGAGTCGTCATAGTGGGGATCCTGGGAATATGGAAAACCCCTTGGGTCGTCTTGGTCATAGAGGTCATCACGGCTGCGGCTTCGGGGGGTTACATAAGCTCGATCTCTCCTTCCACTACTTGGGGGAGACCTCCTCCCCGATTCAGCAGAGCTTGGCCATGTGAGGTCATCCAGAGCATCCACAGAGCGGGCCCGGGGCCGCCCAGCCCCCCAGCCACTCTTGGGCCTCTCTGTGAGGGTTTCTTGATCCCACCTCCTGGGACTATGGGGGGAGTGGTGACCCCATTCCTCATCCCGAATCGGAGTGAGGGCAGGGCCCCGGGAAGGCCGGGATCTCCAGTCGTCCTCATGGAGGGAGGTCACTTCACTCATGGCTGTAGGGAAAGGAAGTGTTACTGACTGCTGGGAAGTCAGGACTTAATTCCAGGAGCTCCAGGGTCTAGCAGTATCACCCTTTGGTTCAGACTCTTTACAGGGCCCTAGGCTTCTCATCTGTTAAGGGATAATACACAAGATCCCATACACTTCTCACTGTGGCTACAGCAAGGAAGGAGGGACTATGTCCAGGATTTGCAGCAAGCATCCCTTGGATAAGTTATTAGGGAGACATGCTTCCCCTTCCCCTCTTAGGATCCCCCAAACTCCATGGCTCCTACTCACCCCGCTCTATACGGCCATTGGGAGGGCCAGGTCGAGAAGGGTCAAAGTTGGCCAGCTCTTTCTCCATGTAGTATAGGACCCGCATGGAGTCATCCTGCTGGCTGGCCTGAATCCTGTAGCCACTACGGACTTCTAGGGACAGGAGATAGAGGTGATCACTTTGAGTACTGGCCCAGCCCCTTTCCCTACAGGCATGACTAACCTCATAACAACTGGTTCTTACCAGAGGTCACACTGCTGTCTGCTTCACGAAGCAGGGGTACCTGGGAGCTGTGGCCGCCTACAGAGGGAGACTGGCTGTCAGTGGCCATCCACCCTGAGCAAAGCCATGCATTCCCAGCCCCCTCTCCCCTGCCCCAAGTACCCTATTCTTTCCGGCCCCATACCCTTTAGTGCCCAAATGCCCAGCCTATAGTTGCCCCAGCTGCTCCTGGCTCCCCCAGGACTCACCTGAACTATTCCTGTCGAAGTCTCCAGAGTACTGGTTGTAGACAGGGCCCATGGGAATCATGGCTCCCGGGGGTGGGGTCTTGGCAGGGGAGAGGTACGCATAGGTGCTGGGAGCGTAGATGCTTGGGACACCTGAGGTGGCTGCTTTGCCAGCAGCATACACTGGGAAGACAGACACCATGAGAAAGTTGCCAGGAGCCATGCTGTCCTTCCTGTGATAGAAGGTCTTGAGGGACATGTACCTGGACCTTCTCCCCAACCCCCCAGCCCTGGAGCTTCCTTAGGCACTTGGGTGGTTTCTGCAGGTCCATTACCTTCATTGAGTCCACATCTCCTGTGTGATTCCTCATAGAGCTCTGAGGACAGGGGTACACACTGGCAGCCTGTGGCCTCAATCTGGCAGGCCAGTGTTTTGACTGTTTGCTAACATTTGTTGAGGTTTTACATAAAATCCCAATTTTCTAGCCTCCTTATCAGATGTGACCACCTGGGCCTGCATTCTTACAGAGCAACAGGAGGAAAAGCTGATCCTTTAGATAAAGCCCATGTGCTGTACCCACAGGCTGGGATCCTCATTTTCAGCTGAGCCCCTGCTCTAGAAAAGGAACCCTCTGGGGGTCGGGGGAGATACCATGTCTTCTCCCCATGGAGCCTTCCAGACTTAGATGCCATGGGGATCAGTCTGAAGCAGGATTATGAGGGCTCAGAATTCACTTGCCTCAGCCAAGCAGCAAAGTATTTCCTTTAATGTTTCTAACTAGTGGGAGGTAGCCACTCCCACTCCTCCTTGGTCCCCTTCTGGTTCTAGGATTGATGGTTCAAGGGCAAATCTTCCTTGCTGCCTTCTTCCCCAGGCAAGGGGCTGGGTTCTGGTGGCTACCCTTGCAGCAAAGTCACTGGGCCTAGGCAAGTCACTTCCTCCCTGGGCCTCCAATAGGAAAATGGGGGTAGGGGTGGGGCAGTGGGGAGGCACAGAGTGGGTAAGATAGGCTAAGAGAGCTGCCTTCCACCTCTGATTCAGTCAGGAAACAGAAGGCTCAGTGCTCAGTCCTCCCTAGGAGAAGCCGCCCAGTGGCTCAAGTGATTGGATGTTTTATAATTAGCAGTGGGAGCTGTTGCTCCCAGATGGCCCAGCAGGGCTGTGGCTATAGCTGCAGAGAAGTAACCTGGCCTCTGGCAAGAAGTTAATGGGGCCTCGGTTTGGGGTAACGAGGACTCAGGAAGGAGGGAATTTGTAGTCCTGGTCCCAGCCCTAGCCTTAATTAGTAAGGCAACTGCGGATTTGTTTGCTGACCTTGGGGGTCCCCTCCCCACCTGTGAAATGAATTAATGTCTACCTCTTGAGCCAGAAGCTTTCAAATTAAAATGACAAGAGAGATGGACAGAGAGATGGACTGCTTTCAGAGTGCAGTGGATTTTTTTCAGAGGAGTGATATTTTGAGAAACTAGGTTGCTCACCACTGAGCTAAATGACCATAAAACTAGCCAACAGAGACTGAGCTACAGCCCCATGCCGGGCACTCCCAGAGTCTTCCCTTAATGCTCACAACACTCCATAAGGTCAGGACCTTGCAGAGGAGGAAACAAGCTCACAGAGGAGACACTTCTCATCTAAGGTCAGCTAGTGTGAGTGGCAGGGCTCTGATTTGCTCCCTGGTCTTCCATCGTTGCCAATGCTGACAGCAGCAATGTCCAGTGGCGAGTGGGTATGGAACACTTTATGTAAACAGAACTCTGTACTAAATGCTAGACACACCAGTTCCCCACATCCACAGGCTCACCCTGTACAGAGGGATCTGCTATGGCCCCACTATACAGAAGAGGAGACTGAGGCTGAAGAGGGGAAGTCACTCACTGGACTCCAAGCAGGTAAGGTGGTGAGCCAGGCCTCAAACCTCCACTTGCCGAAGTTCACAGCAATTGCCAATGACTCTGCTGTTAACACAGCTCAGACTTGTGACACTGAAGTTACGGCATGCATATAAGCACAAAACATCTGTCTGGAGTACATGGGTCATTTCTTTACACCACCTGTTCACTACTGGCCTAGAAATGGCCAGGTGCCACGAGAGGAGCAGGTCTACCTTTTTTGTGGTCTCATGTTCTAGGTGCTCTTCATGTGTAAAGTTATTTAAATGTTTCTAGCTGTCAACGTCATCTGTTCATCAGCCAAAGATATGGTGAACTTGATGAGAAAAGGTGGAAGTGTTGACCTTATTAAGGACTAGTAGAGAAGTACACTTTCATGGCCAACATTCAATGCAAGAGACTAGATATCAGATATGTCCGAATATAAGAAAGTGGCCAACATAAACTTCCACGTCAAAGTTGATGAAAATCGTTAACCGCATGCACAGGTGCTGGCGTACCCAGGTGGTCCCTGAGGCGGGCCAATGGGGCAGTAAGAGGAGGCAGACGCTCTTCCTTCCTTCTTTCCTTCCTTCCCCTTTAAACTCTGGTCCCACCTCCATTCCCAACCCTCCAGGTCCACTCTAATGTGCTGGACATGTCTTTAAATATTATGTCCATGGAAAAGCCAAGTGTTTGTAAGGATGTGGGTTTTTAAAATTTGCTTAAATTATGTGGTACTGTAAACCTTGTTTGGTTTCTTACCTTTTTCACTTAAGATTTTATTTTTAAAGGGAGCTTTACTTTCTAGGGAATGTTTTGTACTATTTGAATTTTTTCATCATGTTTATAGATTATACTCTCAAAAAGAAAAACTCAAAATAAATGAAGATTAACAATAAATGAAGAGTTGAAGTATGTAAGTAAAAATCTAAAACAGCTAGTCCTCCTTGGCCCACTTTCTCACAAATTGCTCACCTCTTAAACCTCCAGATAAGTGGCACCTCCTCCCCCTTGGACCCAGGCAGGATACCAAGTGGAGGTGGTCACGCAAGGGTCACTTACAGGCCTCTGGACAGCAGCACCTCTCTGGACAGCAGGGGCACCTGACGTAACAGCAGCAGGTGTGGGGGCAGCACTGACACCAGCAAATGCCCAGGAGGAGGAAGACAAGGAAGACAGCCAGACAGATGACAACCACAAACAGCCAGTCTGCAGAGAGATGAGAAGAGGCCATGAGCCAGGAGGCCTGGGAGGGAACAGGGACACAGACACAGCAGAGCAGTGAAGAGACAGGTGGGGCGAAGCTATCTGCAAAGCTTGTCAGGGAAGCTGTAGCCCTTGCTGGATTCTCCATGCCAGACACTGGGGAGCAGCAGCAGAGGGATGTCCAACCCTCTACAACTCAGGCCAATCCCAAAGTTAGGGAATGTGCCTTGGGCTCATGGGGGCAAGGCAGAAAACAAGAGGTGACTTGGCCAGAGCAAAGATAGGCTGTAGCCTCAGAGAGGTGATAGAGAGCCAGCTGCCAAGATCCCAGAACCCAGAAGAGCACTACGAGTACCAGTCACAGGAGCCTCCTGCCTACACCCCAGGCCACCCCAGCCATCCTGGCCCACCCCCAAGCCCAGAGCCAGGTCACTACATGCTATGGAGTTGGAGTCAGGCAAGGTTAGTGGGGGTCCACAGCGAGCAGTGTTTAGAGTGGGGAATACTTAGAAGCAGTAAGTGGTGTGTGGGGGATTCCACCCCCGTACCTTCCATGGGCCCCGCCTGAAAACCAGGTAAGAGCTCAGCCACCCCTGAGGTCTTGCCTGGAAGGACAAAAGAGAGACAGATTATGCTGGCAAGGGCCAGCCCAGGCCACCCCTCCCTTGAAGCCCAGCTTTAGGCTCAAGGTGAAGGTGTGCCCTGAAGCCCAGGACAGATAGGTGGCCTACAAGGGTCCTAGCCCATGGTTCCTGCCCTCCACCTACCCCCCATGTGGGTGCTGTTTTCCAGAAGGTTTCTGACACATTCACCCTCTCTCATGCCTCAGGGGATTCTGTTTCCCAAAAGAGTTACAGTGCATCTTCCATGGGTTCTGAAGGAGTGACCTCAGTTTGGGGACCCCATCTTTTCTACACATATGGGTCTTGTCCCAAAGGGGTGCATCCCATGTGATAGGGACAGTCCTGTTGCATCACGTATAGGCACAGTATCCTAGGGCCCATGAATGTTTTAATTTTATTTTTTAAATCTGAAGAAAAAATATCAAATATATAATAATAAACTTGTCTTTATAGCAAGGCAATCATAAAATATTTTTTAATAGAAGAGGCCCATGAAGGCAAAAGGTGGTAAAAGATTGTGTGCTTGTGTACCTTGCTTTGAAAATTTCCTGGTTTCGATTTCTAAGACATTAAGCAACTATAGGCATAACCCACAAAAATGTGAACAAAAACTCTTCAAGATCCTCGATAATTTTTCAGGGTGTAAACAGGTCTTAAGATTCCATTTTGACTACTACTTATGCAGACTGTGCATTTTACCAAGGGACATGAAGAGGTTCCCTGGGTCACTGGTGCGCACATTGTCACCCACACATGAAATCCGTTGCATGGTTTGAGCACCCTGGAGCATGCTCCCCCATCATGTGCGCTCATTCGCACGTGCACTTCCTTGCATCATATGTATGACAATGGCAGTGTATAGCCCGACAGCATCTCATATAGCACATACCACACGAGCCCTATGTGTTCACCGAGAACAGAGCATCTGGCTAATGGCGGCATTCCCCACACGTGACAGAGGCTGCTGGTGGCTACCCCACCCTGCTCCTAGGCATCTAGAGGGACCTTGCCAGAGGGAAGCACTCAGTGTATAAGCCACACAATGCCATCTCAGCAGGGCAGAGGGCAAGGTTCCTGTGCTTTGGCAAGGGCCTCTAGGAGCAGATGTGGCACTGGAGATGTGACAGAAGGTGGGTCCAGTTTCCCTTCAATTGTATACACCATCAACCCTCTTAATTCATTGCCAATCAACTCGTAACATTTCTGTATTTTAGAAAATAAGACTGGGAAGAAGTTGAGTCCCCAATTCTCTCCACTCTTATTTGAAATGTTGCCAGGGAAGGGGTCTCTGCCTAGGGTGCAGGGCACAGATA
The DNA here is from genome assembly GCF_000151845.1 of Pteropus vampyrus. NCBI lineage: Eukaryota > Metazoa > Chordata > Mammalia > Chiroptera > Pteropodidae > Pteropus > Pteropus vampyrus. The sequence continues at coordinate 318,714 of NW_011889233.1, read as the reverse complement.
AGCCCAAGTGACTGGTGGTACCATGAGGGGAGAGCAAAGCACGCTACAGAGCCCAGAAAGTGAGCTGGGAGGCAGAGGGAGACACCCAGAAGTGGCAGAAGAGGCCTGCATCCCCTCCCCTTCCCATGCCCTCAGGGCCAAGCCCACTCACCCAGGACGATGAGCTCTGCGTAGGCCTCGTTGTTTCCCTGGAGGTCCTGGGCCGAGACCACGGAGCAGTAATACACACCACTGTCTCCCCAAGCTGTCTGGTCAAAGGTCAGGTCAGCATCTGTATCAGGAGAGTGTGAGGCCACCATGGGGGAGGCCAGAGCCTCCTCCCATGGGGACATCAGGGCAGTGGGCAAGGGAGCAAGGCTGCAGATGTACCAAGTAACGAAACAATCCGTACCCAGGCTGTGCTGCTTCTTAGGCTCTGTATTAAACACTTAATGGGGGGGGGCGGGGCGGGGGTATTTCTAGAAGTCTGGGAGGTGGGCAGTATTATCTTTCCTGGCTTATAGATGAGATGACCGTACCCACCCAGAGTCATCCAGCTCATCAGTGGTGGAGCTGAGACGGTCAGACTCCAAGCAACGCTTCAGACTTATAACCCTCTTCTGTCCCACCTCTCAAAGCAGAGGTTACCTCTCCCAACATGAACCAGGGAGCTCGCTGTAGGCCCAGGATATGAGTCCAGGGTAAAAGGCAAAGATAAATAGGCCAGATCCCAGGAACTGGGAGATGCCCAAGCATGAGAATGGGGGCGTGGGGTGGGGGTTGTCTTGGAACAGGCCACAGTCCAGGTCAGGCCCAAGGCTTGAGGACGCTCAGGTCTGAAGCAGCCCTGAGGCAAGGAGCCTCTTAATTACACCAGTAATGAAAGTCTTTCAGCACATCTGGTTTCCAGTCTACTCCTCAGGCCCTAATTAGTCAAATCCCTGCAGCCATCCACCAGTGTGGGACGGCATGGGATCCAGTAAGCAACTCCGCCTGAGACCCATGGAGACTAGGAGATAGGAGCACCCTCACAACCACCCAGCACCTTCTTCCCAGCTGCTCCGTTACTCTGGCCCCCGCTGACCTGCCCCATGTACCCACTGCCCTTTTCCATGACAGCTGAGAGCAATAACTGTATGTGCCCCAGTTTGCAGCACCTGGCATCCACTAGGGCATGAGCCGATTACCAAAGGAATGAAAGAACCAGAGCCTTCCTCTTCTGAAAGGAAGATTTTGCATCCATAGAAAAACCTCCTTTCAACGTCTGTCTCCATCACCCCAAAGGCCTTAACCTGGCCCACGAAGGCCCTTGGCATGATCTGGCCACCAGTTACCACACCAGCCTCATCCCCACTGTTCTCCTTCACTCACTAGACTCTGGACACACCAGCCTCCTCACTGTGCTGCAACATGCAGGACCCACCCTGCCTCGGTTTGCCCTCGTGCTGTGTTCTCAGACCCTCACAGGGCTGGTTCTATCCTGCTCGCATAGCTCCCTCACCCCACTGTTGAATTCTATCAGCCAGTATAGGAGCTAAGTGTCCCTGATCCCATCCCCAGGAGAATGTGGGCTCTGCAAGCAGAAGGTGGTCTGCCTCGGTCATTGCTGAGTCCCCAGTGCCTGACACAGTGCCTGGCCAAGACCCAGAGTGAACCCCTTCTCTCCTCACGTGACCTCTCATAGCATTTGTCTGTTCCAACGTTCTAGGTACATGCTACATTCAAATAGGCCCTTGATACAGTCATTCAATATTCAATACTGAGAGAGCATCCTATGTTCCAGGCTGTATCCGAGGCATGTGGTATATTTAAGAGCAACAGTTCTCCATGGACCTTTTCAGAGGACCCCAGAGGTCAAAGTTATTTTGCATAATACGACTAAGATGTTATTTGCCTTTTTCACTTGCTCTCTGAATGTACTGTGAAGTTTTCCAGAGGCTATATGACACGCGCTAACACAACATACTGAACACAGAAGCAGCTTTGAGACTCCATCTTCTACTCAGACTTCAAGATGTACAAAAATAGAAACTAAGAAAACACTTTTTAAGTTTTTGGTTTGTTTTGGAAAATACGGTAGTTTTTTCATAAAAAGTATGTTATTTGTGTCAACCTATAAGGAGTTAATCATTGTCGTTTTAAATATTTTTTAAACTTCCCTGTTTGCTAGATATGAAAACAAAGTTCTTTGAGGACCTCAGTAATCAAGAGTGTAGAGGCCTAAGACCAAGTTTGAGAACCACTGGATATAAATCCTTGCCCTTAGAGAGCTCAGATTTTATCTTAACTGGGAAAGAGAGACAAGTAAAACATTTAAATATATGGCATATCAGATAGTGGTAAGCAGTATCGAGAAAACCAATCAGGGAAGGCAGACAGAAAGTGCCAGTGTGGAGGTGAGGGTTGTGCAAGTATAACCAGGGTGACCTTTGGAGCAAATATGAAGTAGAGGACACGACTCCTTTCCATGGTCATGCATCTAGCTACTGAGTTCTGTGTGCGGGGCCCTTTTGCACATATTCTTTCACTGAATCCTCATAAAACTCTGATCTACATTCTCCCAAGCCTTCTGGACTCTCCAGAACACCATCGTTTTCTCACCTTTTCTTTAAACCAGACTCTGGCGGCTCCTTTCTAAAACCAGAGCTCAAGGGTAGGTTCTTGCTCAATGCTGAATTGATGGACAGGAACCCCCCCGCCACAACGAAAGTTCACAGGCCAGGATCTGAAATCTGGGCTCCTGGACTCAGATCTGGGACTCACTGCGTTTTGTTTGGCCTGCACGATGTTTCTAAAACCTATGAAAAACGGCTTTCCGGCCTCTTTTGATCAATTCTAAGGCCTGGGCCCACCTCCTTCCTGCAAGGCGCACCCTGTTCCTGGCCTGTTCTATTCTACATCTAATCCTGACACACTGGGCTGGGCATTGCTGTTTTAGGTGCAGGGAGAAGATGCCAGGTCTCCAGTTGGGAACAGAAGCTGGGCCTCCTCCACACCTCTGGGACTCTGGGTCCTCATCCACACACAGCAGAGGCGGCCCTCATGGGCTCTCTGGTCCAGTGTTACTGAGTGGGGGGGCACATGGACCCCAAGCACTCTGAGGAAGTATAAGCAGGGATCCTATTCCGGTGCCCTTTGTCACCAAAGCAGGGAAGAATGAAGGGGCAGCAGGACCCACCCAAGCTGGGGAACACTGAGGGTAAACCACCATTATCGTTTGCCCAAGACTACTTTCACTTAAAACTCAACAGCTGGTGACCCCAGGAACACCACAGGAAAGTCCACTTTTCTCCATCCTCAAAGCTGAAATGGAGGAAGTTCCCATGGCTACTGGGCTTCCTGAGAGGACATACACACAATGAATGCTTACGAATCACAGCTTGTATCAAACACAGGGCTAGGTCAAGACAGCTTGAAAGATCTGGGCCTGTGAGGCCTCTGGAGCATGAAGGATCTGCCCCACCTAGAGCCTGAGGGTCACTCTGGAGTTTGGCACTCAGCAGAGGAGGTGCAATTCCAGCCAGCCTTCCAGAACACTCTCAGTACTTGGGCTGTCTGGACAGGGCTGCCGGACAGTCATGCCTGGTGCTGGCCAGAGAGGTCCCTGGGATATGAGGGAGGAGGCCTGGATAGCTTGAATCCCCAAGAAACCCTCCATCCTCAAGAACTGGAGGATGCTTTGGGCTGAGCTGCCCATGGAAATTCAGGGCAAGGAGGTCTGGTCTCTCCCCAAAACAAGACTAACAGACTCTGTCCCTGGAACCTTGCCTTTCGCTCACGGTCTAGACAGAGTAAGGGAAGGAGTGTGCGCCATGCCCTGGTCTCTTAGGGTCTGCAAAAGGATGCTTCCTTCATTCCCAAGATTAAAACTCGAACCTTATTTAAGACAGTGAAAAGATAAACTCGTTAAGTGGGTGAGCCTTCACTCCTCACCCACTGCTGCCCATCGCCTTCTTCCCTGCCCTTTAGATTTTTTAGGGCCCAGTCCCAGTCCTTCCTCAAATCACATTCACAGAGGTCTTAAAGCGTGTGCCCGGGTCACTCGATACAGCACATTACCCTGGCCTGTTTTATTGCAGCACTTAGTACTCTCTGATATTCTTACTCTTTATCTGCTTGTTTACTGCCTGCCTCACCCCACTAGCATGTCATCTCCTTGAAGGCAGGGATACGGCTGTCCTGATTACCACTCCATCAACAGCACCTGGAACTTAGTAGGTGATTGACGGATACCAACTGAATAAATGAATGGATGAATGAATGACTTCTCCACTGCCTCTTGGTCCCAACAGGTACTATCAGCGGGCAGCGTTAAGGTTAAGGATAAAGGCTCTCAGGGTGGCCTGGGTTCAAATCCCAGCTCCGGATCTTTATTAGCTGTGTGCCTAGACTAGCTAGCTACTTAACCTCTCTGTGCCTCCGATGTCAAGTGCAAAATGTGGCTACAAAAGTACAGTGGGAGAATGTATGTAAAGTGCCTGGCAAGTCGCTTTCTCCATTAAAATCTGTCACCACTTCAGTTCACTCATGTCACCTCCTCTGTGAGCGCTTTGCTAACCACCCTGGGCAAGCAAAGGGCTTACCACTTGGAGACTAGATCCAAGTGTCTGAGAATACCAGCTGTTACCAGCTGTGTGACTGTGTGCAAGTCATTTTGCCTCCCTGGACCTCTGTAAAATGACAATAGCAGAATCTACTCACAATTACTGCATGGTCTAAAGGAGTTAATCCATGTAAGCCTGGATTAGAACCTGGCACACAGGCAGCCCTTTGTAAGTTGTTACTTATATAAATTTTACTTACTATTGCTGGTAGTTACTAATATTATAGAATCCCTGCCTCTCTCTGCATTATTCACTTTTATTCATTTTCAAACACTTGACAGTGTTACGTTTATCTTTTTTGTCTCCCCCAATGGAATGCAAGCTCTACAAAGGAAAGGATTTGATAATTTTGTTTACTGCTGTACTTCCAGGGCCTCGAAAAGCGCCTGTTATATGTCAGGTGCTCAATAAATATTTGCTGTTAAATAAAGGAACGGATGGATGGATAGGAGGAAGGATCCTGCTTTTGTCAGTCCCTTTGGACACTAGCACTGATGAGCTTCCAGTTGGGGACTCCAGGTGGGAACTCCAGGTTGCACACAAAGGAACCAGCTCAAGCCTGTCCCCCTGCCATCTCCCTTGCCCCACCCAACATACTTCCTGTTATGGTGATCCTCCGGCCTTGATAGTAGTCTCCCAGAGTCACGGCATTGCCCTGCTTGGTGGCCACAACCCTGACAGTGCGCACGCTGTCCTGGCACTCCACATAGGGGTTGTAGCCTGGGTTACCAGCAGCCAGCTGGGCATTGATCTGGTTGTTCACACTGGCTGGGGAAAAGGCATCAGCGATGCGGTCCCGGCAGAAAGACTTGTACTTCCAGATCACAATGGGTGCCGTGGGGGTCGTGGTCAACTGGTAGGTGCAGGGAAGGGTCACAGGCTGGAAGAGGATCACCACGTGGTAGGGGTCTGACACAGTCACCTGGATAGCGCTGGCAGGGGCTGAGGGTAAAAGGAGAGTCAGCAGGGACTATTATGAGCTCTGGGGAATGCTTCAGTAGAAATGAGCAACATCACTTGTCACTAACTTGACACTTAAGTGTATGGTTTTACAGAGCACTTGGCACTCATTGTTCCTTAATCCCTGGGACGGGTGAGGCAGCTCTGATAATCATGCCCATTTTATGAACCCATGGGGCTGAAGTAGTAGGTGCAAGGCCAGATGGCCAGATTTCTTGGAACATCTTGTCCATCCCTCTTCCCAGAATGTGTCCTCTGAACCACCCAGCCCCATCTTTCCTTCGCAGAAAGGGTTTCTCTCTGTAGCCTGTATCGGCAAGCTTGAATGGCCACCACAAAGGGCTGGAGGCCCCACTTCAAAAATGACCACAAAGTTTCCAAGTTCCAAGGGTTGTGTAAATTTGGCGGTTGGGGGTGAGGGGGTGGGGGTGTAAATTTTGTAGTTGTCTGAACTGCTTTGCCATGGAGTAGCTAAATCCCCTATAATGTCTCCATCACTCTTCCACCTCACCCTACCCACAGGCATCTCAAATGAACACACCCGACGTGCTTGCAGAAAGACAAAATTCCCCCAAGTCCCAACCCAAACAAACATCCGATCCAGTGAAAGCTTATCAGAGGACGGTTTCAAACCAAGTCCAGAAGTCCATCCCACCAGAACCCTACGCACAGATACTTTGGAGCCCAAAGGACATGGGCGCTGTTTCTTGATCTCTTCTTCCAGGAAGCGTCTGGTCCAGCCCTTGAGCGCCCGCGCCCCATTATCCCAAGACTTAGAAATCTCGGAGTGCGCCTAAGTCCCCATCCCGGCCTTTTCCAGTGATCGGGTGGTCCTTCACCTCTGCCCTACAAAGAGTCCCATTCTCCTTGCCGCTCCAGAGTTCGCGGTCCCGGAGTTTCACTTCCTGCTATCTCTGAACAAGGGCGGGGGACCGCTGCCTACACTAATGGGGGAATTCCCCTCACTCTCGCACACAAGGGATCTCCCGTGACCCTGGGGATCGGGAGGTCCTCGTCTCTGCGTTCCCACTCCCCCAGTTCTCCTGCCTCTTTGGCGGTGTAGAACTCCATCCATCTACATTATAGTGACCCCCCCCTCCGCCCTTCCGCGTACCAGGGGCCCCGGTCTCCTTACCTGTGCACAAGCTGCCGAGAAAGAGCCACACGAAGACGACCGCGCCCCAACCCGGGGTCGCCGCGTAGGAGCCCAGCCCCACCGAGGGCCCTCGCGCCACTGGCGCCATCGCAGCAGTCTGGGACCTTCGGGTCCGTGCGTCTTCTCCCGGGTTCCCAGAGGGTTGGGGGCGCGGCGCGCACCAAGGCTGGGAGGGGTGCATGCTCCTCCCCTTCCCGCTTCCGTCCCTTATCCCTATTCCAAGCCCACCGTACCCTGTTTTACGATTCTAAGGAGCAGAAGCAACGTGGATGAAGAACGCGTCCAGCTTTCGAGGAGAAACTTCCGTGACTCACTTTGGTTCTCCCAGCCACTCCACCCCCTAACACGCTCTGGGGAATGGATCGGTCCAGGTACACAGGGTGAGAATGGGAGGACTGGGCACAGGGGCGGACGGCGGAAAGGGCTTCTCCACCTCCCTGCCCGGAAGTGGGCTGACCCAGGTGTGCTCCGGCCCCTAGGGTCGGAACCAAATGGCTAGCCCGCCGGGAGGGCGCCCGCAGACCTGGGATCCTGTCCGGCCCCCTACTACTGGGTTAAGCCGAGCGGAGTGTGACTCACGAGAACCGAGACTCTACTGGGGTGATTCACCTGTTGAGCGGGGCGGGTCCCAGCGCGCACCTGTTCCCTCTCACCCCTCTCCGCCACTGGCGATGGACCCGCCTAGATACACCCTGCGGGGCGGGGCGAGTCTAAGCGAGCTTGGAGCCGGGAGAGGTCTGTCTATATCGTCTGACTTTTCCACTAGTCCCGGGGTCCTTCCTGTCCCGGTGGTCCGAGGCGCTGTGGCCGCCATGTGTCTTTCACTTAGGTGACTTAAAGAACCAAGTGAGGTTTCCAGAAGGGAAGCTCTGCTCCCTTAAAGACGCCCGAGGGGAATCAGGCACAGGAAAAGTTGGAATTCTACTTCGGAAGTTTTCTATTCTTCCCCCCGCCCCCCCGCCATTCACATCTCGTGGTTTTGCCCCCGGGCATCCCTCGCCCCAGGGCCGGCCTCCGGAAACTGGCTCTTAAAGCGGCCGAGCGGGGGCGCGGGACTAAGGACGGGTTTCCGCCAAAGCTTCCCAAGGACCAGACCACCTGCGCTCTAGGGCGGGGCGAGGCGAGGCCATCGGAAAGCCGGGCGCTCTGCGAGGCTCTGCTGCCCCAAATGGCGGTTAGAGGAAGCGCGTCCTGGGGCACACTAGGCGCTTCGGAGGAGAAGACCCCCAGGAGATGGCAAACTGGCCACTGGCTGGCAAAATCGGTAACCAGGAATGTTTTGTTGGACTGGATCTTGTTAAAACTCAAGTAGGATCACATACCTCTGCTGGAAAGTTTCCTATAGCTCCCACTCCCAGCAGAAACCAAAATACTTAACTGTGGCATGCTCCTCTGACTTCACCTCCTCTCAGTCACCCTGGCCTCCAAAGTGTGCTTTTCACACTCCAACTTCAGGCCCATTGCCTTTATTACACCCTCTGCAAGAAGACCCTTAACCGAAGAAGGCCGAGCTTTACTTGAAAGTCACCTTTGCAGTGACACCTTCCCTGACCACTTATAAAATTTCAACTTTCATGTCCACTTTAAAAACTTTTTATTGTGGTAAAATATACATATCATTTTAACCATTTGTAAGTGTGCAATTTAGCATTTATTACATTTACAATGTCATGTACTCATCCCCACTATCTAGATCCTAAGCTTTCCATCATTCCCAATATAGACTCTGCACCATTAAACCATAACTCCCCATTCCCACCTTCCCTCAGCCCCTGGTTACTTCTATTCTTTCTCTATCAAATTGCCTATGTTAGGTTCCTCATGTAAGTGGAATTATGTAACATTTGTCCTCCTGTGTCTGGTTTGTTCACTAGGCATGGTTTCAAGGCTCATCCATGTTGTAGTATATGAGGCAGGATAGTTAGCCCCTGCAAATTCCTCCTCCCCTCCAGGATGTGGCTCTAGCATTTTTCCTTAGTCCCTTACTTAGCCCTCTCCCTGTTTTGTTTCTGGTGTGAGACTCCAGCATGAGAAACAAACCAAGGCGGGGAGACCGGATAAATGGCCTTGGACAGCGCCCCCGCCCCTCCGGGTGGCACAAGAAACAAGCAAAGACCTGGAAGCAGGCTAGATAGCTTTGGGACCCCCTAGGAGTGGAATTGCTAGATCATATGGTAGTTCTAGTTTTAATCCTGAGGAACTGCCAAATTGTTTTCCACATTGCTGCACCCTTTACAGCAATGTAGGAAGGTTCTAATCTCTTCACATTCTCACCAACACTTGTCATTTCCTGTTTTCTTGATTATAGCCATCCCAGTGAGTGAGAAGTAGCATCTCATCATGGTTTTGATTTTTGTTTCCCTAATAACTAGTGATGTTAACTATCTTTTGATGTACTTGTTGACTATTTGTATGTCTTCTTTGGAGAAATGTCTACTCATATCTTTGCCCATTTTTTGTTGTTGAGCTGTAGTTCTTTTCATATTCTGTCAAGTATATAATCTGCAAATATTTTCCCATTCTGTAGGTTGCCTTTTTCACTTTCTTAATAGTGTTCTTTGATACCAAAAGGTTATTAATTTGATGAACTTCAGTTCATCTATTTTATCTTTTGTTGCCTGTGCTTTTGGTGTCATATCTATGAAATCATTGCCAAATCTGAGGTAATAAAAATTTTCCACCAATATTTTCTTCTAATAGTTTTATAGTTCTAGCTCTTAAGTTAGGTCTTTGATCAATTTTGAGTTAATTTTTGTAAAAGGTATAAAGTAAGGGTCCAACTTTATTCTTTTGCATGTAGTTATTGTTTTTCCATCACTATTTATTGAAAAGATTGTCCTTTACTCATTGAATGGTATTGGCATCCTTGTCAAAAATAAATTGACCATAGATGTGAAGGTTTATTTCTAGGTTCTCAATTCTATTCCATTGGTCTATATATCTGTCCTTCTGATAGCATCATACCTTTTTAATTATTAAAGCTTTGTAGTAAGTTTTGAATTTAGGAAGTTTAAGTCCTCTAACTTAATTCTTTTTCAAGGTCGTTTTGGCTATTCAGGGCTTAGTGCAATTCTCTATGAATTTGAAGATTTACTTCCATTTCTTTGAAAAAGACTGATGGAATTTTGATAGGCATTGCGTTGAATCTGTATATTGCTTTGGGTGGTGTTGACATTTTAACAATGTTAAATCTTTCTATTCATAAACCCGGAATGTCTTTCCACTTACTTAGACGTTATTTTATTTAAGCAACCTTTTGTAGTTTTAGCAAACTAGCCTTTCACCTCCTTGGTTAGATTTATTCCTAAGTATTTAGCTCTTTTAGATACTATTGTAAATGTCCTCCTGAGGAACTGCCAAACTGTTTTCCACATTGCTGCACATTTTACATTACATTACAGCAATGCAGAAGAGTTCCAATCTCTCCACAGTTTAAAAAAAGAATTTTTCTTTACTTATTTATTTAATTCTTGATTTTTATTTTTAATTTTTTTTAATTAAAATTACTGGGGCGACATTGGTTAATAAAATCAAATAGGTTTCAAGTATACAATTCAATAATATATCATATGTATATTGCATTGCGTGTTCACCACCCAAAGTTAAATTTCCTTCGATCACCAAATATTTGACCCCGCCTTTACCCATATCTTTCTCCCCACTCCCACACTTCCTTCTGGTAATCACTAATCCACTGTCCATGTCCACGAGTCTCTGTTTGTCATGTTTGTTTGTCGCTTTTAGATTTATATGCCACATATGAGTAAAATCATATGTTCTCAACTTTTTCTGTCAGACTTATTTCACTTAGCACGATAATTTCAATATCCATCCATGTTGTCATAAGTGACAGTATTTTATCTTTTTTTTTTTTGAGGACATGCTAAAACACATCAATAGCTTTTTTAAAATACAAAAATCAAAACTTTAAAGTTTACTTTAAAAAATCATTCATAGAAGTAATTAAAACATTTTACAGATTCTAAATTCTCTTATGAAACATTACTAATATTTCTGCCAATATCATGTTTATTTTAAAGATTTTACTACTCACTTCCATGCCAAGTGTTAGATATGATTGGCAATATTAACTATCATTACAATGGGACCTCTGAAAATTAAGTCTAGGCAACTCCCTCTTGCCAAAGTTGTTATATGTTTTGATTCTAATGTACAATAGGAGACCCAAGCAAGCAACTTGATTACTTCACATTTTCTAAAGATAGTGTTTCTCACTTTCTACAAAGTCATGTCTTATTTCACAGCAGAAAAATGACTTCACAGAGAGTTTAAAAACAATCCCCCCCAACTTTCTCCATTTTTTTTTTTTGAGGCTTTCAGCAGTGGACAGTATATTTAATTTAAACAGAACAGGGATGGGAAAGAGTCATCCTGGTCAGTCCCACTTTCAAATTCATTAGGATGGTGAAGGAAAAATAAAACGAACTTTTTGTTCTTCTAAATCCCAACTTGAAGTAGGATCACTCAAAGTATCCAAAATAAAAAAAATACCTAAGTTAATACCAGAGACTATATGCTAAAATTTACTTTTAAAAAAAACCTCTCCTGCACTGAAGGAATATAGTATAAATTACATTACCAACCTTCAAAAATTAGCATGTAAAAATATTTCCACTCCAAACCATTGCCTCTCTATTCTATAGGAAATTCATAGATCAAAAACAAATATAGGGGCCTCAGATGCACTGGTTTATAATCTTAAATATTAAAAAAGGAAAGTAACCTAGCTATGTCGGTAAGAGGAAGCAAAATTTCAGGGGTTTAGTATCTATCTTTAAATGATCATACAATTTTTTTAGAGCTGAGCAGTTTACATAGAAATAAATACTAGTACACGCTAGAAGAGAAGGTTTAATAATCAATAAGAATGTAAAAAAAAAAATCTTCAAATCAGAAATGCATTAGAATGTGTACCATGAAGTCAATACTTCTCAGTGAGTAGGGAAGGTAAAAGACTTCCTCAATGAAAAAAAAAAGCAAAAGAAAGATCAAATTTTAAAAAAAAGACAACTGTTAAGGAAAATGTTTGTTGACATTGATTTTTTTTAGACAAGAATATTGCAACTATCACTTAAAGTTCAGTGGCACATTCTTTAGTAGGTCCTTAAGGCAATATATTTAAACTAATTTACAATTTGATTTGATGTTAACTTTTTAAACATCACCTCAAAATAATGCCCTCACAATAGCCTTTTAAAAATGTATTTAGATGTTTCATAAAAAATAATGGTGGCTTTATTACATCATCATTGCTTATGGCTGAGTAATATTCCATTGTATATATGTACCACATCTTTATCAAATCATCTATCAAAGGACACTTCAGTTGTTTCCATGTCTTGGCCACCATAAATAATCGAAGTGCATATATCTTTGCAGATAAATGTTTTTAAGTTTTTTAGGTAAATACTCAGAAGAGGGATTGCTGGGTCATATGGTAATTCTATTCTTAGTATTTTTTTTTTTTTGAAGAAACTCGATACTATTTTCCATAGTGGCTATACCAATGTACATTCCCACCGACAGGGTGTGAGGGTTCTTTTTTTCCCCCTACAACCTTTCCAACACTTGTTATTACCTGTCCTGTTGATGACAGACATTCTAACAGGGGTAAGGTGGTATCACATTGTGGTTTTTCACTTAGCACCAATTATCGTGCTAAGTGAAAAACCTAATAGCTAGTGCAGTTGAGCATATTTTCATAGTGTCTGTTGGCCATTTGTATGTCTTCTGGGGAGAAGTGTCTGTTCAAGTCCTCTGCCCATTTTTAATTGGATTGTTTTTGTTTTTGTTTTTTTTATTTTGAGTTGTATGAATTCTTTGCATATTCTGGATATTAGGCCTTATCGAGGACATCATTTGCAAATACCATCCAGATGGTTGCCTTTCTGTTTTGTTGATGGTTTCTTTTGCTATGCAGAAGCTTCTTAGTTCCATATAGTCCCATTTATTTATTTTTGCTTTTACTTCTCTTGCCTTTGAGTTCAAATTTATAAAATCCTCTCTAAATGTGAGGTCCATAAGTTTAGTACCTATGTTTGCTTTTATGCAATTTATTGTTTCAGGTTTTATATTTAGGTCTTTGATTCATTTTTAGTTAGTTTTGGTGTATGGTGATAGAGAGCAGTCTTGAGAGAGGAGAGAAGGCATATGAAAAAATGCAAAGGAAAGGGCCTGCAGAAATGACCGACTCAGCTGATTAAAACTGCTCCCCCCGCCATTCTGCCCAGTGCTCTCCAGCTAAGATGTTTCCCCATAGCTACCTCCTCCACCTCAAGGACTCTCCAGCTCACATCTATTGATTCATATGCTATCCAGCTAATGTTCTTATCTCTGTAGCTGTGTAGGAATAACAAGACTGTGTAAAACTGCTTGTTATGTTACAATTAGAGCTTAGCCTTTGGTAGGAATCCGCTGAGCAGGTGCTGGCATCAATAAGTGCTGCTCCCTGCTTATAGCCTAGGTGTCCCGTCTCTCTGTTCAAGAATCCTATAATGGTGCTGATAATGCCAAGGTTGCCGGTTCTGCAAAACAAACGACCTATAAGACCAGTGGTCTGAAAATTCCTCCCCACTTGCAGCCTCCCACCCGAAGCTTCCCCTCCCATCCTGAGAAAGGAGGCACACGTGAAACCTCAAAGGAATCACGTGCTCCTTGCATGGACACTGAAGAAGTATATAAACTGTAATAAACCAGACGAAGCTCATGCATGGAATTGTTACCCCATGTGCTCCGCCGGCCTAATAAATTCTCCTTCCTCTAATAAAGTTGTCTGAATTCCTCTGTCGGGTGTCACTTCCTGCACCAGTCTTGTTTCATTCTTTTTTATGTAGCTTTCCAATTTTCCCAGAACCATTTATTGAAGAGGCTTTCTTTTCTCCATTGTAGGTTTTTGGCTCCTTTGTCAAAAATTATTTGCCCATATATACGGGGTTTATTTCTGGACTCTCAATTCTGTTCCATTGGTCTGTGTGTCTGTTTTTCTGCCAGTACCGTGCTATTTTGATCATGTTGCTTTGTAGTATAATTTAAAGTCAGGCAGAGTGATACCGCTGGCCTTGTTCTTTTTTCTCAGGATTGCTTTTGCGACTCGGGATTTTTCATGATTCCATATAAATCTGATGATTTTTTGTTCTATTTCTTTAAAAAAATTTCTTCTTCAGATTGTTCAAGGCTGTTGCATAGAAACACAACTGATTTTTGTGTGTTGATCCAGTTTGCTGGATTTGTTCATTAGCTCTGGTGGCTTTCTTGTGGATTCTTTTGGATTTTCTTTTAAATATAGAATCCTGTTGTCTATAACTAGAGATAATTTTACCTCTTCCTTTCCAATTTGGATGCCTTTTACTTTTTTCTTGTCTGATTGCTGCGATAGGAAAGTAGGCATCCATGTTTATTCCTGACTTTATGAGGAAAGCATTCAGTCTTTTACCTTTAAGTATGTTAGCTGTGGATTTTCCATAATACCCTTTATCAGGCTGAGGAATTTTCTCTCTAGTCTTCTGAGAGTTTTTATCCTGAAAAGATTGGATTTTGTCAAATACCTTTTCTTCATCAATTGAGACAATCATGGTTTTTTTTTCTCCTTTCACTCTATTCATGTAATATATTATTTTTGATCGATTTTCTTATGTCAAACCATGCTTACGGTCTTGGATAAATTCCACTTGGTCATGGTGAATAATCTTTTAGTATGCTATTGGATTTGCATTGCTAATATTGTTATGGATTTTTGTATCTATTTTCATAAAGGACATTGCTCTGTGATTTTCTTTTCTTGTGATGTCTTTATCTGGCTTTGTTATCAGGGTAATTCTGGCTGCATAGAATGAGTTAGGAAGTGTTTCCCCTCTTCAATTTTTTGAAAGATTTTGAGAAATATTTGTGTGTTAATTCTCCTTTAAGTGTTTGCTTGGACTAATTTGTGAACCATCTTTTCCAGGATTTTTGCTGCAGGGTTTTAAATTACTGATACAGTCTCTTTTCTTGTTATAGTCTGTTGAGATTGTCTATTTATTCTTGACTCAGTTTAGGCAAATATATGTGTCAAGGAATTTTTCCATTTCTTCTAGGTTATCTAATTTATTGGCATACAGTTGTTCCTGATATTCTCTTATAATATATATTTTTTATTTCTTTAAGGTAAGTAGTAATGTCTCTACTTTCATTTCTGATTTTAGTTATTTGTGTCTTTATCTTTTTTTTCTTTGTCAGTCTAGCCAAAGGTTTGTCAATTTTGTTGGTATTTTTCAAAAACCAACTTTTGGTTTCATTGATTTTTTTCCATATTTTCTGTTCTTTATTTTATTTGTCTCTATACTACTCTCATTACTTCCTTCCTTCCACTAGTTTTGAATTTAATTTGTCCCTTTTTAAATGTAGTTTCTTAAGGTATAAAGTTAGGTTACTAATTTGAGATCTTTCTTTTTAATGTAGACATTAAAAGCTATAAATTTCTCTCTGAGCATGGCTTCTGCTACATCCCACAAGTTCTGGTATATTTTATTTCCATTTTCATTCGTCTCTAAGTAGTTTTTAAATTTTCCTTGTGATTTCTTCTTTGACCTATTGGATATTTAAGATAGTGTTATTTAATTTCCACATAGTTGTAAATTTTCCGATTTTTCTTCCATTATTATTTTTTTAACTTAATCACATTGTGGTTAGAGAAGACATTTGGTATGATATCTATCTTTTTAAATCTACAGAGACTTAATTGGTGGCCTAACATATGGTAGGTATACCTGGAAAATGTTCAATGTGCACTCGTATTCTGTTGTTGTTGGATAGTGTGTTCTGTATGTCTTTTAGGTCTAGTTGGTTTATTGTGCTGTGCGAGTCTTCTATTTCCTTATCATCTGTCTTTTCTATTCATTATTGAAAGTGGGGTTTTAAAGTCTCTAACTATTATTGTAGAACTGGTCTACTTTTCCCTGCAATTCTGTCCACATTTGCTTCATATTTTGAGGATCTGTTATTAGGTGTGTAAATGTTTACATTGGTTATAGCTTCCTGTTGTGTCAAACCTTTGACTAATATAAAATATTATTCTTTATCCCTTGAAGCCTTTTTTGATTTAAAGTCAATTTTATCTAATATTAGCATGGCTATTCCCTCTCTTCTGGTTGCTGTTTGCATGGAATATCCTTTTTTATCCTTTTACTTTCAACCTATTTGTGCCTTTGGATCTACAGTGAGTCTCTTATAGACAGCATATAGTTGAATCGTGTATTTTAAAAAATCTATTCTGCCAATTTCTGTCTTTTGATTTAAAGAAATTACTGATTCAAAGAGGCTTACTTCTTCCATTCTGCTCTTTGTTTTCTAAATGCCTTATAGCTTTATTGCCCCTCAATTACTCTGTTCTGTCTTCTTTTGTGTTTAGTTAATGTTTTTGTAGTGAAATGTTTTGATTTCCTTCTGATTTCCTATTGTATGGCTATTTTTTTGATGTTACCATGGGGATTATATTACATATAACTCCCTAAAGTTATAATACTTCAATTTGAATTTATAGCAGCTTAACTTCAATAGCATATAAAAAGTCTGCTCCTATACTTCTCCACTACCTTCTCTCTGTTACTGATGTCACAAATTACATTTTTATACATTATTTGCCCAATAACAAAGATTAATAACAAAGATTAATGCATTTTCTTTTAAGTCATGTAGACAGTTAAAAGTGGATTTTGGCACAATAATACTAGCTTTTATAATTGCCCATGTATTTACCTGTGCATATTTCTTCATATGGCTTTGAGTTACTGTCTAGGATCCTTTCACTTCAGCTTGAGGGACTCCCTTTAGCATTTCTTGCAGGTCAGGTACAGTGATAACAAACTCTCTCAATTTTTGCTTATTTGGGGATGCTTTAATTTCTCTCTCATTGTTGGACAGTTTTGCAGTTATAGAATTCTTGGATGAAAGTTTTGTTCTTTCAGCATTTTGAATATTTTAATCCATTGTCTTCTGGCCTTCAAAGTTTCTGGCGACAAATCAGCTATTACTCTTATTGAGAATTCTTTTATGTGATAAGTTGTCTCTCTTTTGCTGCTTTGAAAATTGTCTCTTTGGCTTTGGGTTTCAGCAGTTTAATTATAATGTGTTTTGGTGTGAGTCTTTTTGAGTTTTTCCTATTGAAGTTTAGTAGGCTTCTTGGATTTGTAGATTCATGTCTTTCATCTGATTTGGGCAGTTTCCAGCCATTTTTTTTTCAAATGTAGTTATTTCTGAAGCGCTCTCTCTCTCTCTGTCTCTCTCTCTCTCTGTCTCTCTGTCTCTCTCTGTCTCGTCTCTCTCTGTCTCTCTGTCTGTCTGTCTCTGTCTGTCTGTCTGTCTCTCTCTCTCTTTCTCTCTCTCCCTCCCTCCTTCCCTCCCTCTTCTCCTTTTGGGACTTACACAGTATGTATGTTGGTTCACTTGATGGTGTTCCAGAAGTCCCTTGGGCTCTGTTCATTTTTCTTTTTCTCCAATCTTTTTTCCTTCTTTTCCTCAGACGCAATAATTTCACTTGTCTTATTTTCATATTCATCAGTTTTGTCTTCTGCTTGCTCACCTCTGTTTTTGAATTCCGCTAGTAAATTTTTCATTCCAATAATTGTATTTTTCAGCTCCAGAATTTCTTTTTGTTACTTTTTATATTTTCTGCCTCTCTATTGATATTCTCATTTTGTTAATAGATCATTTTCCTATCTTCCTTTCCTACATGTCTTTGTTAGCTCTTTAAGCATTTTAGGACAGTTGTTTAAGTCTATAGCTAGTATGTCTGCCACCTGGACTTCCTCAGTGATGGTTTATTTTTTTCCCCTTTGCGTAGGCCATAATTTCTTGTTTCTTTATGCTTTGTGATTTTTTGTTGAAAATGGACATTTGACTCTTACAATGTGATAACTATGGAATCATATTTTTCCTTTCCCTAGGGTTTGCTGGGGTTTGTTTGTTTATTATTGTTGTTGTAGAGTGTCTCTGTGCTGGGGACAAGCCTTAGGTGAATTCTTAAGGTATCTCAGATCTTTTCTGAATGTGAATCTTTCTTTGGGATCGGACTTTCTAAATTTCCCTGTATTATGTATTTATTAGTTGTTTTTAAATGTCCTAATCCCTAAATGTCTGGCTCCCAAAAAGGAAAAGGGGGAGAAAATCCAGAGGCTTTTAAAAAATTTCCTGAAAGCTACTTCAGCCAACTGGGGTTGAAACAATGGTGGCCCACCTCTGTGTCTGCAACTCTGTGATCTTAAGCAGTAATCTGCAATCAGGACACAGAACTTTGATATTTAAAGGAAAAGGTTCTTATCTGCCATCCGCCAATAGTAACACTGGCTGAGTACTTTATATACAACATCTTATCAAATCCTCTTAATATCTCTGTGTGGCCGATACTATTAAAATCCCTATTTTGAAAATGAGGAAACTGAGGTTCACAGAGATAAAGCCCTTTAATGAGGCCTCCATTGCAGGAGAATTGCAGTTATCCAAATATGTGAAAAAAAGTAAGCAGCTCTCAATAGCCGGGAGCCGACCTAACACTAATAACTGGGTATTAGTGTTGGTAGAAGGTGGCCCAGAACTCACAGTTAGGTCATGGTATTCTCCTGTTAAACATAAACAACTTCACGGAACATCAACATCACATAAGGCCTCTCTGTGACTGTGATAAACCAAGACAAAAACAAGACCACTATATAATCATGTCTGAACACAGACAAAAACAGGAAAATTGTCCAAGCCACACAATACCAAACATCCCCCTCTCCCAGCTAATATGAGCGACTGCTGGTTTAACTTCACTGCATTCTTCTCATCTTCTAGGTAGTATAGAATCACTCCCACTTTCTGACAGCACCCCATCCAAAGCAAATCTTCATTTCCTTGAACCTTTCCCTAACTCACATAACATAAGCCCGTATTCTATGTCTTTTCTAATACCTTTTTACTGAGACACTACACCATTCTCCATAGTGTGCATCTTCCCTCCCTGCAGTTAATTAATACACCTAACCTTGTTCAACCACAGGTGCATTCCTAATGGTCTTTGGCTGACGTGCACTGGCATATGCCAAACATGTTTCCACCTCAAGGCCTTTGTATGTGCTGTCTATTTACTCCAGATCTTGCTTCCTCTAGAATCTGCATGGCTCATCTTATATATGGGTCTGCTCAAATGTCACTTCTTCAGAGAGGCCTTCTCTCTTTACTCTCTTTAAAATAGTTTCTGTATTAGTTTGATAGTGTTGCCATAACAAATACCACAGACTAGGTGGCTTAAAAAACAGAAATTTATTTCTTCACAGTCTAGAGGCTAGGAGTACAAGATCAAGGTGTTAATAGAGTTTGTTTCCTTCCAAGGCCTCTTTGCTTGGCTTGCAGATAGCCATCTTCTCTCTGTGACCTCCCAGGGTTATCCCCTGTCTGTGTTGTCTGTGTCCCCATCTTCTCTTTTTTTACAAGGACACCAGTCATATTGGATTAGAGCCACCCTATCTACTTTTTTTTACTTAATTACCTCTTTGAAGGCTCTTATCTCCAAATAGGTCACATTCTAAGGTACTAGGGTCAGGGCTTCAACATATGCATTTTGAGAGGACACAGTTCTCTACCACAAAAGTCTCTATCCCTGTCTTTCTCTTACCACTGCTTTCCCCCCTTCATAGCACTTACCATGACCTGATGTTTTATAAGTCATTTATTTGTTTAACATCTGTTTTCCCCCCAGGCAAAGATGATATTGCTCAGCAAATATTCCATGTACTTGTCTACATTTCCCAGCCCCTCTGCAGTTAGGTAGGGCTATGTGGTTAATTCTTATCAATGGCCTGCAATCAAAAGTATTGTAGATACCTCCAAGGCCAAAGCATTTAATTGCCAGTGCATGACTCATTATCCACCCTTCTCTTGCCATAGCAGCTAATGATGTTGCAGATGGTGCAGTCTTCATAATGCATGGCATTTGAAGGGCCTATATGGGCTAGATCTCATCACAAACTCACATTGGACATGTAGCATGAGCAAAAAGAAAATTGTGTTAAGCCACTGAGATTCCAGATTTCTTTTGTTGCACAGCATAACCTAACTTATCCTATTTAATACATCCCCACTAGAATGTAAGCTCCAAGAGGGCAGGAACTTAGCCTGGATCCTTAGTGCCTGATGCAAGTGAGTAAGCAATAACTATTTACAGAGTTAATGAACGTACCAGGCATAGAAGATGGGGTTGGTGGGACCAAATTACTCTAATAAAAAGTGGATCAAGAAATAAAACTGATCCCAGAGCCTGTGAATGAAACCTCGGCCACATTTTCATAATCCTAACTGCTATCTTATTCCAAACCCAGACTGTGCCAAGAATTTGACATGAATGATCTCTTGAAAGCTTTATAACAATCATAGCTTAAAATAGAGAGTTCTATTGTCCCTATTTTACGGATGATGAAACTGAGGTTTAGCAAGTTTCAGCAACTTGCCTAAGGTCGTGTAGCTTATACACTGCCTACCATAATCCTGGTGTGACTGATATTTCTCATCAGTGGATGCTGTGGAAAACATGGTTGGTTACACCAAAGAAACATTCTCTTTTACATCTTTCATGCATACAAAGCCCTGATTTTGTTTGAGTTTTCTTTGACTTCTGTGGTCAGAAAAATAGTATTTCCCCAGTCCTAGAAAACAAATTCTGATTGGCTTAAACCAATCATGGAAATTTCCTTTCCTTTCGGGGATTGCTTTGGATCTGCATGTGAGACCTAATCCTGGCCAATATAACTTTAGGAGAGATTTTTTTTTTTACATTAGTTTCAGGTATACAGTACAGTGGTTAGACATTTATATAATTTATGACATTATCCTCCTGATTAATCTAACACCCATCTGTTACTGCACACAACCATTACAGTAATATTGACTGTATTCTCTATGCTATACTCTAAATCCCCATGACTGTTTTGTAACTACTAATTTATACTTCATCCCTTCACCTTTTTCACTCAGCCTCCCAACTCCCTCCCCTCTGGCAATCAACAGTTTTTTTCTCTGTATCTGTGGGTCTGTTTTCATTCAGTTTGTTCATTTCTTTTGTTCCTTAGATTCTGCATATAAGTGAAATCATATGGTATTTATCTTTTTCTGTCTGACTTATGTCAATCAGCATAATAACCTCTAGCTCCATCCATGTCGTTGCAAATGGTAAGATTTCATTTTTTAATGGCTGAGTAATATTCCATTGTATATATGTACCATAACTTCATCATCCAATCAATCGTCTATCAATGGGCACTTAGGTTGCTTCCATATCTTGGCAATTGTGAACACTGCTACAGTGAACATAAGAGTGCACATAAGATTTTTATAAACTAGCGTTTTGATTTTCTTTGGATAAATACCCGGAAGTGCAATTGCTGGCACAAAAGATAGATCAATTTTTAATTTTTTGAGGAAACTGTTTTCCAGACTGTTTTCCATAGTAGCAGTACCAATTTGCAATCCCATCAACAGTGTAAAAGGGTTCCCTTTCCTCTACATTCTCGCTAACATTTATCATTTTTTGATTTATTGATGATAGTCAATCTGACAAGTGTGAGGTGATATCTCACTGTTGTTTTAATTTGCATTTCTCTGATGATTAGTGACCTTGAGCATCTTTATATTTCTATTGGCCATCTGTATGTCCTCTTTGGAAAAATACCTATTCAGGCCTTCTGCCCATTTTTTAATTGGATGATATATATATATTTTTTGGTGTTTAGTTGTATGAGTTCTTTATAGATTTTGGATATTAACCCCTTGTCAGATGTACCATAAGCAAAATCTCCGGCCATTCAGTAGGTTGTCTTTTCATTTTGTCGATGGTTTCCTTTGCTGGGCCAAACCTTTTTAGTTTGATGTAGTCCCACTTATTTATATTTTTCTTTTGTTTTTCTTGACCAAGGAGATATATCAGAAAAAACAGTACTAATAGCAATATCAGAGAGTTTAGTGCCCATGTTTTCTTTTACAAGTTTTGGGGTTTTGGGTCTTACATTTAAATCTTTAATCTATTTTGAGTTTATTCTTGTATATGGTGTAAGAAGATGGTCCAGTTTCGTATTTTTGCATGTATCTGTACAGTTTTCCCAACACCATTTGTTGAAGAGACTGTCATTACCCCACTGTATGTTCTTGCCTCCTTTGTCATAGATTACATGATTATATAGGTGTGGGTTTATTTCTGGGCTCTCTATTCTGTTCTATCAATCGATGTGTCTGTTTCTATGATGGTACCATGCTGTTTTGATTACTATAGCCTTGTAGTATAGTTTGATACCAGGTAATGTGATACCTTCAACCCTCTTCTTTCTCAAGATTGCCATGATTGCTTGGGATCTTTTATGGTTCCATATAAAGTTTCTGATTATTTGTTTTAGTTCTCTGAAAAAATGCCATTGGTATTTTGATAGAGATTGCACTGAATCAATAGATTGCTTTGGGTAGTACGGCCATTTTAATGATGTTGATTCTTCCTACCCATGAGCACAGTATATGCTTCCATTTATTTGTATTTTCTTCCATTTCTTTTTTCAATGGCATAATTTTCTGAGAACAAGCCTTTTATCTCCTTGGTTAATTTGATTCCCAGGTATTTTATTGTTTTTGATGCAATTATAAATGGGATTGTTTTCTTTATTTGTCTTCCTGATAATTCATCATTGGTGGATAAAAAAATGCACTGAATATTAATGACTTCTGAATATTAATTTTGTATCATGTAAAATTACTAAATTCATTTTTCAGTTCTATTTTTTTGTGTGGAATCTTTAGGGTTCTCTCTGCATAGTACCATGTCATCTGCAAATAATGATAATTTTACTTTTTCCTTTCCATTTTGGATGCTTTTTATTTCTTTTCTTTTGTCCAATTGCTGTAGCTAGGACACCCAACATTATATTGAATAGAAGTGATAAAAGTGGGCATCCTTGTCTTCTTCCCGATAAGGAAAATGCTTTTAGCCTTTCCCCATTGAGTATGTTAGCTGTAAGTTTGTCATGTATGGCCTTTATTATATTGAGATATGTTCCCTTTATTCCCACTTTGCTGAGGGTTTTTATCATAAAAATATGCTGGATTTTGTTGAATGCTTTTTCTGCATCTATTGATATGATCTTGATTTTTATCTTTCAATTTGTTAATGTAGTATATCACATTAATTGATTTGCGGATATTAAACCAACCTTGCATTTCAGGAATAAATCCAACTTGATCATGATATATTATATTTTTAACGCATTACTGAATTCAGTTTGCTAATATTTTGTTGAGGATTTTTACATCAATGTTC
>NW_011889233.1:276273-295638 GCF_000151845.1 Pteropus vampyrus | reverse complement strand
GAGAAAGACACTTGATATGATTTCAATCTTCTTAAACTTGTTGAGACGTTTTGTGTCCTATCATGTGGTCTATCCTGAAAAATGTTCCATGTGCACTTGAGAAGAATGTATATTCTGCTGCATTAGGGTGAAATGCTCTGAAAATATCATTTAAATCCATCAGGTCTAGTATGTCTTTTAAGGCTGCTGTTTCCTTATTGATTTTCTGTCTGGAAAATCTGTCCATTGGTGTCAATGGAGTGTTAAAGTCTCCTACTAAGAGTGTATTACTATCAATCTTTCCTTTTATGTTGGTCAAGAATTGCTTTGTATCTGTAGCTGCTCCTATGTTGGGTGTGTATATGTTCACTAGGGTTATGTCTTCTTGTTGTATTCATTCCTTTATCATTATGTAATGCCCTTCTTTGTCTCTTATTATAACCTTTGTTTTAGAGTCTATTTTGTCTGATATAAATATTGCTACCCTAGTTTTTTTTTTTCCATTTCCATTTTCACAAAATATCTTTTTCCATCCCTTAACTTTCAGCCTGTGTGAGTCATTTGATCTGAGGTGGGTCTCTTGTCACAGCATATGTATGGGGCTTGTTTTCTTATCCATTCGGCTACCCTATGTCTTTTGATTGGAATATTGAATCCATTTACATTTAAAGTGATTAATGATAGGTACATAGTCATTGCCATTTTATTATTCATATTTATGGGTCCCCCCCCTTTTTTTTTTTTTTTTACAAAAGTCCCCTTAACATTTCTTGTTGGTGATGAATTCCTTTAGCTTTTTCCTGTCTGGGAAGCTCTTTGTCTTACCTTCAATTTTAATCGATAGCCTTGCTAGGTAGAGTAGTCTTGGTTGTAGGTTCTTATTTTTCATCACTTTTAATATTTCATGCCAATCCCTTTTGTTTCTGTTGAGAAATCAGCTGACATTCTTATGGGAGCTCTCTGGTAAGTAACTAGCTGCCTTTCTCCTGCTGCTTTTAGGATTCTCTCTTTGCCTCAAAATTTTGGCATTTTAATGATGATACGTCTTGGTGTAGTTCTGTTTGGGTTCCTCTCATTTGAGACTCTGTGCTTCCTTGGCTTTTATGTCTATTTCCTTCACCAGGTTAAGGAAGTTTTCTGTCATTATTTCTCCAAATTGGTTCTCTCTCCTTTGCTCTCTCTCTTCTTGTTCTGATATCCGAATGTTGTGGGTGTTGGTACATTTGATGTTGTTCCAGAGGTCTCTTAAACTGTCCTCAGTTTTTTTTTTATTCTTTGTTTCTTTTTGTTGTTCTAATTGGGTGTTTACTGCTATTTTGTCTTCCAATTTGCTGGTTCAATCCTCCACTTCATTTAATCTACTGTTGATGCCTTCTAGTGTATTTTTTGTTTCTGACTGGTTCTTCTTTATGGTGTCTATGTCCTTTTTTATACTTACTATCTCTCTATTGTTGTTCTCACTGAGATAATTTATTCTCCCCCTAAGGTCATTGAGCATCCTTATAACCAGTGTTTTGAACTCTGTCTCTGGTAGGTTGCTTGCCTCCATTTTGTTTAGTTTTTTTTTAGTTTTTTTTTTCTGGAGTTTTCTCCTGTTGTTTCATTTGCACCATGTTCCTTAGTTTTCTCATTTTAGTTCCCTCTCTTTGTTTGTTTCTATGTATTTGGAATATTTGTTACATCTCCCATCTCCTAACCTTGGCCAGGTAGCCTTATGTAGTAGATGTCTTGTGCGGCCCATTGGTGCAGTCTCCCTGATCACCTGCACCGGAGGCTCTGGGTGTGTTCCTTGTGTGGTTGTGTGTGTCCTTTTCTGCTGTAGCTAAGCCTTGATTGCTGTTATCATGTCAGGGGATGTGATTGACTCTCAGGCTGACTGGCTTGGGGATCGGCCAGGCTCACAATGTATGAAAAGCTGTTTGGGGGCTGACCCCGTGGAGTAGGATTCACCCCAGCAGTCTCATATCCTGTTGAGGCCATCCTTTGGTTGTGCCACTTATGGCGCTAGTCAGGTGATGCTCTGTTGTTGTGTGACACCAGCTTTTGGGTATGTTGGTTCCCATGTAGGCCAAGGTCAGCCACTGCCTTTGATGGCTCAGATCTACCTGGTAGGAGCTACGGAGTGATCCGCAAATGGTTGCTGCCTATGCTAGATCTTGAGGCAAGTGGGAGAGACCATGCTGCGAGCCAAGACTGGTTATCCCCAGTACCAGACCTAGGATGGCTTAGCAAAAGGACCAGTGCTCCTCAGGGCCTGGAGCTGTTTGCCAGCTGCTTGTATGACTTCACAGCTGGAAGAACTGAGCCTTTGGTAGCATGTGAGTTAGGAGTGGTGTGGGGACCCAAGGAGTCACCAGGATAGAGCAAATGAATTTAACCCAGCCAATGCTGAATCTGCACTTTCTTGTAAAAGTCTGCGATTGCAGCAAGGCCAGCCTCTGTCTGCCTCAGGTCTTCATACCCCTGCAATACACCCAAGTGATACTGCAACTCAGGTGGGCACAGTCTGCTGCCTGCCAATAAATGCACAGCCCAGGGAAGGTGCAGGGTGGGGCTGGCTGCCCAGCAATGGGCCAGTGCAGGCAATTTGTGGGCTGGGTACAACGGGGCCCCAGGGCAACATGGGGTGGAGCTGGCTGATCTCTCCAGACCAATGCAGCTTCAGAATTGGCTGCATGATGGGAGGTGGGAGCGTGTCACACAGGCAGGATGGCGCTCATCTGCAGACTGCTCTGGAGGGGGCCTGACAAAGGAGCAATGGCAACTGTCCCTCCAGCATTTGCCTTGGCATCATGCAACTCAGCCTTTCCCCATCTGTCTCTTGTGCCTCCTGAGTAGCTGACACTCCGCCAGAGCTCAGGGTGAGTGTCTGTGAGCAAATGAGTCTGTTCACATGCCCTTTAAGGGAATGTCTGAGTTTTCAGGTTCCTTCTGTCTCACCCAGATGGCTTGAGTCCCCACTGGTTTTTATAGTCAGATTTTCTGGGAACTCCCTTTCCTGGGACTGGAACCCAGTGTTGGGGAGCCCCATGTGGGGGCTAGGTCCTCTTGTTACTTCAGGGGGGGGGCCTCTGTAGCTGCATTCTTCCTCCTACTGCTCAGCTGCCACGTGTGGGTGTGGAACCAGCCTGCTTCATGTCTCCGCCCCTTCTACTAGACTTAATGTGGCTTTTTTTTTTAATATTCTCAGATGTATGTGTTATGATAAGCTAAACTTCAGGTGGTTCTCCAAGTTGTTTGTTTTACAATTTGGTTGTAACTTTAATGCTGTCATGGAAGGGAGTGAACCCTGCTTTTATCTACCCCACTATCTTGACTGGAACTCCAGGAATCAGGAGAGATCTGACGTGAGGATTTTGAGAATGTATTTAATTTTATGGTATAATATAATGGTTTTGATTTTATGGTATAATTTTATGGTCTCCTTATAGTAGACATTAGCTGTGGTTATCATTACTAACTGCTATTTGCCAACTGTTTCAGGACATATAGAATTCCATTCCTTTGTTGGGTTGGTGAATTGGTGATGCCATGTAACTATTTCTGGCTAATGGTTAGTGAACGAGTGACATGTATCTTTTAAGGCCAGAGCATTTAATTGTAGACATAAAATACTACAGAGCTCTCTTTCTTCCTCCTCTGGAATGAAATTGGAAATGGGAGTTGCTCCATCAACCTGGATCCCTGATGATTATAATGCCAGCTCACAATGGACGTGGAGCCTGAGTGTGAAATAAAACCTTGTTTTGTAAGCCATTGAGATTTGGGAAAAGTTTATTACTGTGTAGTAACAAATAGCCTATCTTGAGTGATACAGAAATTGATATAAGGAGTGGGGTGCTACTATAATAAAAATAAAGACACATGGCATTGACTTAGAGATAGAGCAAATGGAACAAGAAAACTTATTTGAAACAAGAAGGCTAGAGACTATTGCCTGAGATACTCTTGATGGCAGATAAAATATTTAATGAACTTACAGCTTTAGGGGAAGTAGTTGAAATACAGAACACTAGGAGTGAACATTGGCCAAAGTTTGCCAAAAATTGGGAAGGCCTTTGAGAAACAAAGCCCAATTAGAACTTAGCTTTTGTCACGGATAAAATCAAGGAATATCACTAATTAAATCACTGTTAACCATTGTTAAAATCTCTGAATGAATTAAGATACTCCCAGAAATATCCTTAAGTTACTCCCTGGTAGACAAAAAGGCTCAGTGAACAAAAGATGGAAGAATATGGCTCTCCATGGATGCCTTTAAGATGCTTGTAATGACAGAGAGAGGGGGAGAAAGAGAGGGAGAATGAGAGAGCAAGGAGTAGGGAACATCTTGAACAGAACGGTGGATGGTGTGTTTGTTTTCGTTTTCATGTGGAATTGGCTGGCGGCTTATAAGAATCTTTAAGTCCTAAACCTTGGGAGATAGCAAGCACACTGAGAAAACTGCTCATGTGCTAAGGAGCTCACATCTTCCAATGCCAGTTCAGATGTAGCTAAGGAAGACAATGGAAAGGAGATACCTCCCTGAAGAAGAGAGACATGAGCCACAGAGAACAAAGGTTTGGGGAACCCCACCCCCAAGAAGCTGATTTGGTGCTAATAAAGGAATTCTCCTGATCTACAAGATAGGAAGCCCTTGCTGTATCTTCTTTCTGGATTTTAGAAACAGTACAGACCAGTGAGTTCTGTGTGTCTCCTCTTCTTTTTTCCTGATGTACATGAAGCCATTTGTCCCATTTCACCATTGTCTTTTGGGTAGGAGGAGGACAAATAATTTGGCTTTTTAGTTCACTTGTTCTGACTTAGGTTCACTCATTTTGTTTCCTGTCCAGCTCTTGTGGATATTTAAGTTTTTGACCCTATAACCTATGCCAAGCTATCTGATGACATGAACTGTCCTCCTGGAAGTGCGGTGGACCAAGATTCATTCTACTGCCCAGGACTGATGTCTGAGTTCTGTGGATGACTTCACAATGTCCAAGGTGGTTCCCAGCCTTCTTCTGTAGTCTTGGGCTACAATGCTGGCCACCCTATTGCTGCTTAGTCTTTCTCTCCCCACTTTGTGGACCCAGATATTAATCAGCTGTGCTTACAAGAGTCTCTGCCAGCAGGCTCTACTCTCAGGCAATGACGTTGTCCTGCAGTGTGACCATCCAAAGGCACTCTGGTACTACTCTTCTATTCTTGAGGAGGAGCCATTGCTGGTGTCCTCAATGCCTAACATAAAGAAACTGCCTGGGGGCAGCCTCCAACTGACCAACCCTCAGCCCTCCCAGACAGGCCTCTATCACTGCCAGGACAATGAGAGTGCCCTTGTGGTGGACTATGAGCTTGATTTCCAAGATGTCACCACCCTGCATATTACACACAAAGGTCTGGGCCAAAAGCCCCTTCAGAATGAGACTTTGAAGCTGGGTACCAGTGTACTTATCTTCACCCAATGGGAGCCCTGGCAGGACTGTAACCGCTGCGAGAAGCCGGGTGAGCGCAAACGCCTGGGGTACTGCTACATTGAGGAGCCCTTGGAGAAACCCATGCCTTGTTGGCTCTATCTGAGAGTGGAGAAGGTGAAAGACAGCCGCATGCGGCCTGAAATGCAGGTGGAAGCCTGCCTTGTACCCTGTGACCACTTCAAGGAAATCAACCAGCCATACTTCATCTTTGACATTTACCAGTTGGGCAAGTTGACCAACATATGGCTCACCTGCCCCTTGGCCTCCATCTACAGGTGACTGGACTAGGCTTTGTTTCCTGTGCCCACCTGGGACAGGGGTTTACCTTCCAATGGAAAAGTAGGCTCTGTCTTCAAGCCCATAGGCCTTCATGGTCAATCGATGCAGGAAGGGGTCTCCCCACTGGCTTGTTCAGATGTTTATTCAGCAAGAATTCTCTGGTACCTCTTCTCAGCCAGGCTCTAGGGTGATATTGTGGACATGATGGTGACCAACAAAGGTCTAGTCCCTGCCCTCATAGTTTCTTGATATTCAAACATAAAACCTAGAGACCAAGACACTCTGGCCTATGCTCATGCCAACATAGACACAACTGTTGTTCCTGTCTCCTCATGGAGCTCTGACTGATAACAATTTGTCTATCCCTACTTGTACCAATGTGTCTTAATTATTATACCTTCATAATAAGTCGTGATATCTGGTAGTATAGGTCTTCCTTTGTTGTAATGTCCTTATAAGCTTTTGGTATCAAGATGATGCTGGCCTCATGGAAGTTTGGAAGTGTTCTATCTTTTTCTATTTCTGGAAAGGTTTTGAAAGATTTATTTCATTTCTTAATTGTTAAGAAATGTTTAGAAGAATTTACTGGTAAAGCTTTCTGGGCTTAGAGGCTTTTTTTGTACATATGTTTTTGACTACAGATTCAATTTCTTTAATAGTAATCTAGAACTACAGATTTTTTCTTATTCAACTGTTGAGTTTTTCAATGAATTTATCCATTTCATCTAAATTTTCGGAAGTTTTGGCCAAAAGTTGTTTGTAATAATCTCTCATCATCTGTAGTAATACCTCATTTTTCACTACTAATATTAGTTATTTAGGTCCCCTTCTTTTTTTCTTGATCAATCTCGCTAGGGCTATATCAATCTCATTCATCTTTTTAAACAATCTACTTTTATTTCTTGATTTTTTTTAATTGTACTTTTGTTTTTTATCTAATTCATTTCTAGTATTTGCGATGCTTTCTTAGATCTCTAGTTTTTATCCCTTTTTCCCCAAAGTATGTATTTAGGCTGTAAATTTTCCCCTAAGCACAACTTACCTGCATTTCACAAATTTGATGTTACATTTTCATCTCCAGTCAGTTAAGAAAACTTTCTATTTTTGTGATTTCTCTTTTGACCCATCAGTTATTTTGAAATTTCATTGTATAATCTTTAAATATTCAAGGATGTTCTTGTTATCTTTTTGTCATATGTGTCCAGCTTAATTCCTCTGGTAAAAATGTGATTCAGTTCATTTAACATTTTTGGATGGCCTAAAATATGGTCAATTTTGGCAAATATTTCATGTGAATGTGAAAGGAATGTATGTTCTAAAGTTGAGTGGAGTGTTCTGTTACATGAATTAGGTCGAGTTTATATCATATGGTTCAAATCTTCTATATCTCTACTAAATTTTTGTTTGCATATTCCATTGTGGATTTGTCTCTTTCAACATTTAGTACAATCATGTTTTGCTTTATATACTTTTAGGTTCACACAAACTTAAGATCTATGTATCTTCCTACTGGATTGACTACTTTATAAAATGTCTTTTGTAATCTCTATTAATATTTTTGGCCTTATATCTACTTTCTGTTATTAGTATAGCTACTACACCAGTTTTTCTTTTGGTTAGCATTTGCATATTTTCCCATGTTTTTACATTTGACTTTTCAATATCTTTTATTTAAGGTGAATATCTTTTAAGCAGTACACATTTAGATATTTATTTTTGTCTTAAGTCTTAAAATCTTTGTCTTTTAATATTTAGTTCATTTACTTTGATATAATTACTAATATAGTTGGATTTCAATCTACCATATTCCTGTTTGCTTTCTACTTTTTCCATCTTTTCTTTGGTTCTTCTGTCTTTTCTTGCTTTTGGATTCACCAAGTGTTTTTTAAATTATCCTTCCATTTCTCCCTCTATTAGTTTATTAAATATGCATTATTTTATTATTTGCTCTAGAGATTACATTATCACTTATTAGAATACAATATAAATTTATTCTTGTACCATTTCCTAGACAATGCAGAGACCTTATAATCTTTTAGCTCCATTTATTCTCCTTCCATCTGTTGTCTCTTGTTATCAGTTATTTTTATTTCACGTATATTTTATACCCCATGAGACATTTTAAAACACTCTCTATATTAATTTACTTTTACCCAAATTTTACTCTTTGGGTGCTTTTCATTCCTGGAGTGACTTGCTTCCATTGGAGATAATTTTCCTGCTGCCTGGAGAATTCACTTTACTATTACTTTTAGTGAGCTCTGCTATGGTGAATTCTCTGTTTTAATCTGAAAATAACTTGTTTTTTTGGCTTCCATCTTTGAAGAATATTTTCATTTTAGTGTATAGACTTCTATAGAGAGAGTTCTAGATTGGCAATCATTTTCTTTATGTGCTTTGAAGATGTCATCCCATTGTCTTCCAGCTTCCGTTATTGCTTTTTGTAAGTCAATGTGGGGTCTTATAGTTGTTGCTTCGAAAGTAATGTATCTTTTTCTCCCCTGGTCATTTTTAAGATTTCTTCTCTGGCTTTCAGCAATGTGTTCTTATAAAGTTGCTATGTGTAGTTCCCTTTATTATCCTGTGTGGAGTTTAAAGACCTTATTGACTTTGTGACTTAATGTCTTTCATCAGTCTTGGAACATTTTCATTCCGTATCTCTTCAAATATTGCTTATGCTCCTATCTCTTTTAATTCTGGGTCTTCATTTACATGCATTTTAGACATTTTCATCATATCTCATAAGTCTCTTACACTATTTTCTGTATTTTTTTCCTATCTTTTTCCTTTGCATGTTTCAGTAAAGATATTTTTCTATGGACACAGTTTTCATTTTCCTGATCCTCCCCTCTGTTGTATCTAATAGATTGTTACCCTTTCTAGTGAATTCTTAATTTCACAACTTTTATTTTTTAATTCTAGTATTTCCGTTTGATTCTTCTATATAGATTTGAATCTTCATCGTGTCATTTCTTAAACATTGTAATCATATTATCATAAAATCCACAGTTGTTATAATTAAGTGGGTTTGTCTGATGTAAGCTACTCAATTTGTAGCAGTAAGCAGAAACTCACCCACATTATTTAAAGAATAGCAAGGAATCTAGACTCTTGTATGAAATCTCTTGGATTTTACATTTTGGTCACTGATTTAAATATTCTAAAAACATCTTCTGAGGCCTATTAAAACATATATTCAGGCTGAATTCAGTCAGTTTATGACTTTCCATCTAGATAAAATTAAAATTGAAATGGACTTTCCTACAGTCTTTCCATAGCCCTGCTTACCTGTTTAGAAAAGATTCCCTGGACTGAAAAGAAAGACAGAGAAGGAGAGAGATAGAGGGGAAACAATAGGAGTATAGGTGTTAATATGTCTTATGTAGAGGGACATTATAAGGTCCTGGGAAGCAGACAAAAAAGTCTAGGTGGTTTTGTAGATCTGAGAGCAGAGAGGAAGTAAGAGCAGAAAGGATGTGCCACTCCTGGGGTGGGGGGTGGTAACAAGATACATAAAAGCAACAATTCCTGAGTCTAAGCATACAGCTTATGCTAAAAATAACCTGTAGAGGTCCCCACATGGGGCAGCGGCATGGCTAAGAGAGACCCTAGCCTTAAATAGCCAGGTAAAGGGAAAAAGGCAGTATGTCCTATCAAAGACTAGATGAACTTTGACCTCACCTACTCACCACTCTCCCCCTTGTCCATTCTTCCTCAGTTACTCTGGCCTCCACACCCTTTAAATACACTAACCCAGCAGCGATGTCAGTGTCTAGCCTTCTCCTGGGGAATATTTTTCCTTCAGAAATCCACATGTCTCTTTATCACA
The DNA here is from genome assembly GCF_000151845.1 of Pteropus vampyrus. Lineage (NCBI taxonomy): Eukaryota > Metazoa > Chordata > Mammalia > Chiroptera > Pteropodidae > Pteropus > Pteropus vampyrus. The sequence continues at coordinate 286,098 of NW_011889233.1, read as the reverse complement.
TTTTATTCAGGTGTTGATGAAACTTCACCTCCTTAGAGAATACTCAGATAAGCCTGATCATCCTCCCTAATACAGCTCATACCTATATACCATCTTTCACTTCCTGTACCCATTTTCCTGCTCTATTTTTCTCTTTAGCAGTTATTATGGCCAGTCCTCATTATTCAAGGGTTCCATACTTATGAATTCACCTACTCACTAAAATTTATTCATAACCCCCAAATCAATACCCACGGTGCTTTCATAATCATTTACAGACATGCACAGAGTAGCAAAAAAATTGAGTCACCTACCAATGCATGTTCCCAGCTGAAGCTGAACAAGGTGACACTCTGCCTTGTTTTAGCTCTCATACTATTAACGAGTATCCTTATTCAAGGTTTATTTAGTGCCACTTTTTCTTTACATATTTGTGCTTTGATTTGGTGATTTTGCCGTTTAAAATGATTCCTAAACATAGTGCTAAAGTGCTATCTAGTGTTCCTAAGGGCAAGAAGGCTGTGATGTGCCTTATGAAGAATATGTATGTATTAGATTAGCTTTGTTCAGGTACGAGTTATAGTGCTATTGGCTACAAGTTAATGAACCAACAATAAATATTAAATAAGGTGTCTTTAAGAAAACACACCTAAAATAAGATTCTGTGCTGATCAGTTGACAAAAAAACTTATGTCCAAATGCCTGTAGGACCCTAATCCTGTGTTTCTTCTAGGAATAGTGTTTCAGTATTTGCTAGTTCAGCAACTTTATAGAAAAATAACTGTGTACATAACGAGAATCTATTATATTTGACAGTATTTATTATATTTTTTTTTATTATCTGTCTCTTCCACTAGAAGGTAAGTTCAAGGAGGGCAGAGGCTTTTCCTAACCTGTTCACTGCTGTGATTAGAATAACAGTTAGCACACGGTAGGCATTCAGTAAACATTTTTGAAATGAGTGAATGAAGGCAGATCAAGCCTGCACAATTATTTTTAGTTTTGGGACTAAGAAGGAGTTTAGAAAAGGGTTTGAGAAGGGGGCAACTGAGAAAAATATTTATTTGTTTAAATGAATTGAGTCATGCAGATATCTGTGGAAAGAGCCAGGGACCAGCATGTGCAAAGCTGAGGTGGGAGCCCTTTGCTCACCTGCTGTGTTCCGGAGACAGCAAACAAGCAGTGAGGCTAACAAGGCTGGAGAGGAGAGGCTGGGGGAGAGGTGTGAGTTAAGAATGATAACCAGGGGATTTATTGACCTCTTCATCCTTAGCACTAAAAATTGTGCCCAGAACTTAGTAGGTCTTTAGGAAAAAATGTGTTGATTGTTCACACGTGACACTTTAATGCTAAAGTACTGGGATGGTAGTGAAAATCCTGAATAGATAAATTAAAATTCCTCCTACTCCAGCAGAGTAGAGGGCTTGAAAGAGAAATTAAATAGGGTTGTTGACTTGTCACAAAACAAATAGGGATCATGACCTCACACATCCATGAGATGAACTGCAGTTAATTCTGCTGTGCAGGGCTGAGGTCTGAGTTTCATGAGTGACCTCACAATGTCCAGAGTGGTGCCCGGCCCACTGCCACAGTCCCAGTCCACCATGCTGACCACCCTGTGGCTGCTGCTCAGCTTTGCTGTCCCAGTGCTGGGATTCTATGTTTCCATCAACTGTTCCCATGGCAAGCTATGCCAGCGGGCCCTACTTTCCAACAATGATATCTTACTGCATTGCAACTCCTCTGGGGCACAGTGGCACTACTTTTTCCTGCATGATGAGACCAACTGGTCCAGCCACCCCCTCAGTGTTCCGAACGTAGAAATAAGGCCTGGAGGCAGCATTCTCATTAAAAATCCATTGCCATCCCAGACGGGCTTCTACAACTGCCAGGACAAGAACGGCACCCAAGTGGTGCAGTACGAGATTGACTTTCAGGACGTCAGCATCCTGCATATTACACACAGAGGCCTGGGCCAAAAGCCCCTGCAGAGTGAGTCCCTGAGTCTGGGCAGCAAAGAGCTCATCTTCACTCACTGGGATCCCTGGCAGGACTGTAACCGCTGCGGGGAGCCGGGTGAGCGCAAACGCCTGGGGTACTGCTACATTCAGGAGCCTCTGGAGAAACCCTTGCCCTGCTGGCTCTATCTGGGAGGTGCTAGGCTGTGGTCCAGCCGCATGCGGCCTGAGATGCAGGTGGAAGCCTGTAATGTCCCATGTGAAACATCAAATGGGAAGGACATCATTTTTGACAACTTCGAGCTCAGTGAGGAGTCAGGATCTGCGTGGCTCACCTGTCCCCCAGGATCCATCTACAGGTGATAGAAATGGGCACCAGCCCTGCCCTAGACCCCTAGCTAGGCTCTGCCGGTCTGGGAGCCTTTGTGGTTAATTCGTGCAGTGGGAGGGGTTCTACATGGGTCAGCCTCACAGGCTCTCTCCACTGGCTTCTTCAGATGTTCTTTTGGCAAATATTCTCTGGTGCCCACACACTATTGCATCACACAGGTAGAACAAGGACAGCTAATACTCAGAAAGGGCTCTGCTGATTCTGGCCCTGCACTGGGTGATGCTGTGGATATGGAGGTCACCAAACTTCCTGCCCTCAGAAAGCCCTCAGCCCAGCATGAAGGCAGTCCAGGGTGGTCAGGGCTGGGATGGGAGAAACTAAGGTGGGTGGTGAGGCTCTTCAGAAGGAAGACTGGGAAGCTTTGGGGCTCTGAGGCCTCCGACTCATATCAGAGGGTCAGCAGGCTCCAGGAGGAGAAGACGGTGCCCCGGGCATGCCCATCAGGGTCTGCCTCTCAGAGTTCACACTCATGTTCTTATCTTCTTCCTTCCTGGAGCCCCTGGGAAATCTCCCCAGGTGCCTCATCTTCCCCACCCGCCCCTACCCCAGTAGTAACTACAACTACTTATAGTGCTGTACTTTCACGGGGGGCCAGTCCCTGGACAAACTCTCTTCATGGACTGCATCCTCTGCCGTCCCTCCTTACTGGCCCCAGGAGCTGTGGACTCTAAGGAGGTCCATTTAAAGATGGGAAAAGTGCAGCTTGGAGGGATACAGTCCTTGCTCAGGAAGACCTGTGGTGGGAAGTGGCACGGCAGACCTTTAATCTTACATACACCATGAGGTCCCCTTGCCCTCCTGGCCCACATGCCAGCAGCAGCCCCTCCCTTGCAAGGGGGTAGCCCTCAGAACCACTTGGGACCTCTGCATCTACAGGCTCCGTGGAAACTGGCCTCTCCACTTCCAACTCGTTTTCTTTTACTTGTTTATTCCAACCGTGATTTCTACTTCTCCCCTTTTCTCATTCTCATTATTTTGTCTCATTTCCTACTTTCTTCCTCCTTTAAGTACAAAAGAAATACCCGCTCCCTAAAAAAATACCACAGTTCAGAAGTGCAGGAAAGTACATGTGACTCTCTCCTCCCATTTACACTGGGACATCTATGTCATTTGCTGACAAGGAGATCCTGGGTGCCAGTCATTGGGAACTTGAGATCAGAATCAAAAGAGGTCACCAAGGCTTCAAGAATTGCCCGTGTTTTTAGAGCCAACTTCTTGTGAGGTTTCTGTCTCAAGCTTTGGGTTCGACCAGGCCTAGGTTCCAATCCCAGCTCTGTCACTTTTCATCTGTGTGACTTTGGGCCTGTGGTGTCTCTCTGGGCCTCAGTTTTCCCATATGTAGAATCGAGGTTGTATTCATTTGGTAGGGCTACCATAATAAAGTACCACAAACTGGACGATTTAAGACAACAGGAATTCACTTAGAGTTCTGGAGGCTAAAAGTCCAAAATTGAGGTGTCGGCGGGACCATGTGCTGTCTGAGATGCTGGTTCTGGTGGTGGCTGACAGTCCTGGGCCTTCCTTGGCTCTTAGCTACATCACTCCAATCTCTGCCTCCATCATCACTTGGCGTTCTCCCCGTGTGTCTGAGTCTCTTCTCTTTTTTTTTTAGAATGACACAAGTCATATTAGATTTAGGGCCCACCCTACTGTAGTCCGACTTCATCTTAACTAATTACATCTGCAATGACCTTATTTCCAAATAAGGTCACATTCTGATGTCCAATTAGAACATGAATTTGGGGAGAACACTATCTAACTCAGTACAGACGTCTTGCTGGCCCCGGCCTCATGGGGTAATTGTGATGTCTAAGGGGGCAAATAACTGGAAAGACACTTAACAACAATGTCTGACAAACAGTTCTACATTAATAGGTATTACTTATTGCTTGTATGATTATCAGTTGGCCTTGTCAATGTCGTCTGTTGAGTGTCCCCTCTGTTCTTCATCTGTGATGGGCATGAAATATGTCTGATTCACTTATTTGCTTTCCACATAATTTACTTACCACATTATTCACTTACCACTGACCATTCATAAGCGAAGCACTGTTCTACGTATCTGAGATGTAGTACAGAACAAAACTGAAAAAGATTCCTGCCCTCATGGAGCAATAAAGTAATCAAATGAATAAAATATACAGTATTTTAGACAGCAATAGGGGAGGAAGAAAGGATGCGACTGGGCAAGGTGAAAGTTTAAATGAGAAGGTCAGGGAAGGTGTCTCTGAGAAGATACCAATTTAGCCAGGACTGAAAGAAGGTACACTGAAGGCAAGCATTGAGGCAAAGGGAGCAGCCAGGGCAAAGACCCTGAGGCAGGACTGTGCCCAGTATGTCAGAGGAAATGAGGCCAGACAGGTAAAGGGGAACACAAATCATTTAGAGAGCACTCTTGCAAATCCCTCCAAGTAACTGTCTGAGGTAGGTACAACTACTACACCTCCAGTGTTTGGATGGGGAAATGGAGGCTCAGAGAGCTGGAGGCATTTGTCCAGGCCCACTCAGTTAGGGGTGAAGCTCTAAGAACTCCCAGCTCTCATGCCCCCATTCTCCCCTTGCTCACTGCTATATAGTTCTCCTCAGAGGGGGTGCTGTTTGCTATTCTCCAGGGAGGAGGGTGCTGCTGGTTCCAGCTCCTTCAGACATCTGTCACTTTTCCCCCTGGGTACTGCAGCTGACCTTGTACTCCTTTGCAGGCCCACTGTCTGGGAAGCCAACAACACACCCCTGACCTGGCAGGGCCAACTCTCCGGCCAAGATGTGAGCACCATCTTGGACCCCTCCAGTGGTGGCAGGCGACTTCAAGTCTTCCAGCCGGCCATTTACAAGTGCTTTGTGCATCAGGAGCTTGTAGCTCGATTCAACCCCATGACCAAGGTGGATATACTGGAGAGTCTGAGGAGAGATGAAGATGGACAACAGCAGGAGGCAGGAGAGGCCCAGAAGGGGAAGGCCAACTCTGTCCTCAAGGGGCTGAAGCTGATGCTGCTGGTGGGCACCATCTTGGGCCTGCTTGGGATGCTGCTCAAGCTGTTCCGCCCTTCGCGGAGCAAAAGAAGCAACCATGTGCTGCTGGTGAAATAAAGTGAACCTGCAATGTCCAAGAGACCTGGCCACCTATGCTTTCCATATGTCCTTTCCATAGCTTGTGCCTGCTCCGTACCATACTCTGAATGCATGTGGGCTAAACAGACTGGTAGCCACAGCTAAGGGTGACTGAGCTCCTCCCTGTTCCAGTTCCTGCTCTGTTAACTCATTAGCAATCCCCATTCCACAGATGAGGAAACTGAGGCAAGACTACCTATCCAGTTATTGGAGGGAGGCTCCAGCTGAAACCAAGAGTTTTCACCCCCCAGTTCAAGCCTCACAGGGAGGAAATGAAGGGTGGAATGAGTTCCATTTTCAGGGTGAGTCTCTGAGGGAGGTAAGTTGTAGTCACCTCACTTACTACACAACCCTAAGGACAAAGGCTGAGGTGGGGATGGGAATGAGTAATCTCCAGACCCCTACAGATCTGCACTGGGCCATTGCCTTTCCTCACTTGTCCCTTACTCGACCCTGCCTTAATTATGCCTAGGACTTTTAGGCTAAGCCATATCTCTCCAAGTGAGAAGATGCTGCCAGAGTTATGGCCCAGGACAGCAAGACCCATACCACCCTTCCTGGTTTTTGCAGTGGAAAGAGGCTCCTCAGACCATGAGAAGGGGAGACAGGCCCCTCCACCAGGACAGGGCATAAGGCCTAGTCCAGCTGACCCCCCCACAGGAATCTCCTGGCCTAACTGTTCCCAGAAATTAAACACACTGTTTAGCAGAGTGTAAGAGTGAGAAATAAAATGTTAATGCCTTGTAAAATTAATTGTCCTGATATTCCACTGTGAAGCAACTACAGGACAGATCTGAAACTTTCAGAATAGAACTTCTGTTACTGAGGAAAGAGCACAGCTCACCTCTCATATACAAGACACTATTGCCAAAACATTTAAGGTTTCACGTGGTGCCCTGAGGTCCAGAGATTCTTGTAGAATGGGAGAATGTTCATGGAGAACTAAAGGGGATCCATTGGGAAGCAGAGGGCAGAGAATAATGATAATAGCAAATATTTGTGGACCTCCTGGTATGGGCATAACTTACACTCTTCACAAACATTAAGTCCTTATAGCCACCCATGAGGCTGGGGTGGTTATGAACCTCACTTGTGGCTAAAAACATCAAGGCACAGAGGATTAAGGCAATTTGCCTGAGATTACATAGTGAACTTGGGAATGCGGCCAGAGATGAGAGAGTGAAAGATTACATATGGGCTTTCCCCACCCCCAGCACCTGCTCCCAGGAAATCCCCGGTATCCTGCACCCACAGCACCCCCTAGCATGTAGTGGCTGGAGGTGGAACAGCCAGAGCCAAGCTTGGGTCCAATTCCCAGGCCTGTCACTGAAGGTCACATAATCCACACAAAGCTGTTGGTGCTCCACTGTGGCACGCAAACCCTAAGGTGGCCCCAGCAATTTTTCACCTCCCAGTGTCCCCACCTTTATGTGATTCCCTCTCCTTCAGTGTGGATAACACCTATGACATGTTTTTAACCAATAAATATGGTGAAAGACTTGGCGGTCACTCCCTTGATTAGGCAGGCACAACTACATTATATAAGCCTCTGTCTTAGCCAACTAGAGCGAGAGAGGCTTTCTGGCTTGACAGAGTAAACAGCCATGCTGAGAAAGCCCACTAGGGAGTGAGTTTAGGAGCTACAAATGGCCTCTAGGATCTAAGGATGACAGTCAGCAAAAAGCCAGTGCCTCAGTCACACAGCCACAAGGAAATAAACTCTGCTGGCAACCTGAATGAGCTTGGAAGCAGATTCTTCTCCAGTTAGCCTCTAGGTGGGAATACAACCTGACTAACACCTTGACCGCAGCTTTGGGAAACCCTGAGCAGAAGACCCAGTCAAGTCATGTCTGGACTCCTGATGCACAGAAACTAAGGAATCATGAATGTGTGTTGTTTTAAGCTCCTAAATGTATGGCAATTCGTTACGCAGCAACAGACAACTAACACACCCACCCATAACCCCCAGTTCACCTTGAGGACCCCTGCAGCTTCAGGAGTTATGTAGATGGTTCCTGTAGGCATCAGTGGCTTCCTGACTCCCCTCAAGAGCCTGCTAGACCAGGAGTGGGAGAGGAGGATGCTGGAAGCTGGGCAGTTGATGTGCCCAGGAGCAATCCTTACTCACAAGGGGTGGGAGTGGGAGAATAGACATCAAGCTTCCCCAGCCCTGGATCGTACAACTCTGAGGCACATTCTCTCAGAGGGACCCCAGCAGCACTGAGCTCCAGGTGGGTATAGCTGCAACCAGCTCATTAAAGCACAAGTATCAGCTCACCCCCTTTCCCTCCTCACTTCTGCTTCCTGAAATTATATTCTTCAAACATTTTTGGCCCCACTTTCCCTCTCCTCTCCTGAGACTCCAAAGACATAAAATAACTGTTGTCCTATGGGTTCCTGAGACTTTGTTAATTTTCCTCTCATATTCTCTATTGTTCGGGTTGGACACTGTCTGTTGATCTATCTTCAAGTTCACTGACTCCATCCACTATCATCTCCGTGCTGTTATTTAGTCCATTCAGTGAGCCTTTTACTTTGGTTATTGCATTTTTTAGTTCTAAAATTTCTAATTACTTGTTCTTTATACCTTCTATCTCTTTGCTGATATTTCCGATTTTAATATTTCCTTTTAAAGGAAACCTAACTGAGACACCAAGTTTGCCAACTCAATGGCCTTCATGAGCCAAGCAGAAAAAAAAAAAAAAGGGCAAAAGGTCTTGGGGAGCTGTTGCAATGTAGGAATGCTTATACTGGGTTGAGGGGGAGGGACTATGAGGCTATGTCATAACGTACTCACATAAATGTAGGCCTGGTTCCTTGAAAAGTCTCAAGTGATTCTGGAAATTGAGATATCTGAGTAAAACTATCTAATTTATGAAGGCTGGCTCAAAAAAGTCTTCAAACACGATGCCAACCAAAGAAAACATATCTGCAGGCTGAATTTAGCCCACAGGTGTTTGTGAGCTCTTGCTTCAACCTTTATTGGGGTCAAGTGTACATTCCTATTTCAATTATTCAGTCAACAAATATTTATTGAGCTGGGGTAGCCAGGGACAGACAGATTCTCTGAAGAGATGACATTTCAGATGAGTCTGAATAACAAGAAAGAAGGAGACAAGTAGAGGTCTGGAGGGATGGTGCATTAGTTCCCTGTGGCTGTTGTAACAAATGACCACAAATTTAATGGCTCAAAACAACAGAGATTTACAATCTTACTGTTCTGGAGATCCGAAGTCCAAAATGAGTCTTATTTGGGTCTTAAATGGTGTTAAAAGAGGAATTGGCAAGACTGAATTCCTCTGGAGCCTCGAGGGAGAGAATTCATTTACTTGCCTTCTCCAGCTTCTTAGCTCTTCTTCTCTTCAAAGTGAGCGACAGAACATTTTCAAATACCTCTCTCTCACTCTCTTACTTTTGCTTCTGGCATCACATTTCCTTCTCTGACTCTGATGCTCCTGCTTCCCCCTTATAAGGACCCTTGTAATGACATTGGGCCCACCCAATAATACAAAATAATCTCTCCTCGAAATCCTTACCTTAATCACACCTGCAAAGTGCCTTCTGGAATATTTTCACAGGTTCCATAGATTAGGAATGGACCTCTTTGGGGGGTCATTATTCAGCCTACCACAAGTGATTCCAGGCAGAGGCAGTATTTATAAGGGCTATGGGATGGATGTCTGCTTGTTGTATGAGGCTTACTGGGGCAGGGAGGACATCAAGGAGGTAGCCAGAGGCTATATCATGTAAGGCTCTGGATGAGGGCTTTGGGCTTTATTCGAAATGAGATGGGAGCCATAGGAGGCTTTTGAGCAATGTTGGGATGTGATCCAATATTCATTTAAACAGATGATTCTGACAAGGTAGAGTTTTCTTACAGGTAAGTGTGGGGAAGGCCTCAGTTTGGAGCAGGACATGGTAGCCACCCTCTATGTGGCCAGCTGGACAATGAGAAGCTTTCACCATGTAGCAGACGAAGTGGTAAGGCCAACCCTCTGAATGCACTGTAACACAGAATGCCCCATATTCCATTTTTAACCATTTTGTTCTGCTCTTTTCCTTTCCATGTTGCCATTTTTTGAAAACAATTTTTAGAACAGTTTTAGGTTCACAGAAAAATTGAGAGAAGGTACAGAGATTCCTCATACACCCCCTACGCCCACACATGCACAACCTTCCCCATTATTAACATCCACACCAGATGAGAATTCTGGTCAAGATGGTATTGTAGGTAAACCCTGTGCTTGCCTCCTCCCACAACCACATCAAAATTATAACTAAACTATAGAACAGACATCATTGAGAATCGCCTAAAGTCTAGCTGAACAGAAGTCCTATAACTAAGGACATACAGAAGAAGCCACATAGAAACTGGTAAGAGGGGTGGAG
>NW_011889233.1:275370-275683 GCF_000151845.1 Pteropus vampyrus | reverse complement strand
TTGCTAAAATCTCTCAAAGATTTACAAATCCCAAACAAGCAGCATCTTGCCTTAATGTGCCCCATACCTCTTACCTCTTGCTAAGCAGCCTCAAGTTCTGTACTAGTGGCAGCTGGCCTCAATTTTCAGCTTAGCTTCTCCCAGTCACCTCCAAGTCTAGCACAAGTGGCAAACACCTTCATATCACCTCGTAGCTCATATCACGTGACCCCGGGCATGGCACAGGCAGCAGCTGACTTTAGCCTGCGCTGAAGTACGTCCCAAGAGGCCCTAGAATTAACACGCCCGGCTGCCGGCTTTAGGCCACATCAGA
>NW_011889233.1:268947-275320 GCF_000151845.1 Pteropus vampyrus | reverse complement strand
GGCACAGGCAGCAGCTGACTTTAGCCTGCGCTGAAGTACGTCCCAAGAGGCCCTAGAATTAACACGCCCGGCTGCCGGCTTTAGGCCACATCAGAGCACCACCCAACCACCTCCACAAATGATACACTCAAAGGACAGACTGGGTAGGCACAAGAGCCCCGCTAAAGTGAATCTTGCTCTATAAGTCAGCCTCAGCATAACAGCTCCTCCACTGTAGTCACAGCCACTCCTCAAAAATAATCAGCCTGAGGGTCAATCCCTTCCATTGACATGCAAACAGTAATCAAGGCTCAACTACAACAGGAAGGCACATACAACCCTCATGAGGAACACATCTGGAGCACCCAGCTCAGGTAACCAGGGAAAGTGTGCCACAGGGCCCTACAGGACACCTACTACATAAGGCTACTCTACTAAGACTGGGAGACATAGCAGCAGTACCTAACATATAAAAACAAACACAAGTAGGCAGCCAAAATGGAAAGACAAACAAACATGTCCCAAATGAAAGAACAGACCAAAGCTCCAGAAAAAGAACTAAACAAAATGGAGACAAGCAATCTACCAGATGCAGAGTTCAAAACACTGGATATAAAGATGCTCAATGAACTTAGGGGAAGACTAGATGAACTAACTGAGAACTTTAACAAAGAGATACAAAAACATAAAAGTGGAGATAGAAAACATAATAAAGAACCAGTCAGAAATGAAGAATACAATAACTGAAATGAAGAATACCTTAGGAGGAATTAACAGATTAGATGAAGCAGAGGATCAAATCAGCAATTTAGAAGATAAGGTAACAGAAAACACTCAATCACAACAGCAACAAGAACAAAGAATCCAAAAAAAATGAGGATAGTTTAAGAGGCCTCTGGGATAACATCAAACATACCAACATTCATGTCATAGGGGTACTAGAAATAGAAGAGAGAGAGAGAGGGAGAGCAAGGAATTGAAAACCTATTTCAAGAAATAATGACTGAAAACTTCCCTAACCTGGCGAAGGAAATAGACATACAAGCTCAGGAAGTGCAGAGAGTCCCAAACAAGATGAACTCAAAGAAGCCCACATCAAGACACATCATCATTAAAATGCTAAAAGTTAAAGACAAAGAGAGAGTCTTAAAAGCATCAAGAGAAAAGCATCTAGTTACCTACAAGGAAGTTTCCATAAGACCATAAGCTGACTTCTCAACATAAACTTTGCAGGCCAGATGGGATTGGCACAGAATACTCAAAATGATGAAAAGCAAGGACATACTACCAAGATTACTCTACCCAGCAAGGCTATCATTTAGAATCAAAGGACAAATAAAGAGCTTCCCAGAGAAGAAAAAGCTAAAGTTCATCACTATCAAACCAATATTACAAGAAATGTTACAGGGACTTCTTTAAGAAAAAGAAGGAAAATTTTCAAAAATATGAATAATGAAATGGCAATAACTACATATCTATCAACAATTACTTTAAATGTAAATGAATTAAATGCTCCAATGAAAAGGCATAGGGTGGCTGAATGGATAAGAAAACAAGACCCTTACATATGCTGCCTACAAGAGACTCACTTCAGATCTAAAGACATACACAGACTGAAAATAAAAGAAAGTAAAAAGATATTTCATGAAATGGAAATGAGAAAAAAAGCTGGGGTAGCAATACTTATACCAGACAAAATAGACTTAAAACAAAAGCTATAACAAGAGACAAAGAATGACCCAGTAATACCACTTTTGGGTATTTATCTGAAGAAACCCAAAATACTAATTCAAAAAGATATATGCATCCATATGTTTATTGCAGCATTATTTACAATAGCTAAGATATGGAAGCAACCTAAGTATCCATAAATAGATGAATGGATAAAGAAGACAGTACATATATACAATGGAATATTACTCGGTCATAAAAAAGAAAATCTTGCCATCTGCAACAACATAGATAGACCTAGAGGGTATTATGCTAAATGAAATAAGTAAGACAGAGAAAGATAAGTGCCATATGGTTTCACTCATATGTGGAATCTGAAAAACAAAATAAATGAACAAACAAAACAGAAACAAACTCATAGATAATAGATACAGGGAACATTTTGATGATTGACAGATGGGAAACAGGTTTGCAGACAGGTGAAAAATGTGAAGAGATTCAGAAGTACAAGTCGGTAGTTACAAAATAGTCACAGGGATGTAAAGGACAGCAGAGGGAATATAGTCAACAATATTGTAATTACTATGTATGGTGTCAGATACCAGATTTATTGGGGTGCTCATTGTATACATTATATAAATGCCTAATCACTGGTGTACAGCTGAAACTAATATAATATTGTATATCAACTGTAATTGAAAAATAAAAGATTATTAAAAAAAAAAAAATTTCCACCAGGTACATCTGTTACAATTGATGAACTTACACTGACATATCATCATCACCTGAAGTCCATAGTTTACATTAGAGTTCATTCTTGGTGATGTACATTCTCTTGGTTTGAACAAATGCATAAAGGCATGTATCTATCATTGGTATATCATAAAAAACAGTTTCACTGCCCTAAAAAATCTTCTGTGCTCTGCCAGTCATCCCTCTCTCCAACTACCCCCTGACAACCACTGACCTTTTTAATGTCATAATACAGTCATGCGCAGCTTAACAACAGGAATACATTCTGAGAAATGCATCGTTAGGCAATTTGGTCATTGTGAGAACATCACAGAGTTCACTTAAACAAACCTAGATGATACAGCCTATTACACACTTAGGCTCTATGGCTTGGCCTATTGTTCCCAGGCTACAAGCCTGTACAGCAAGTTATTGCACAAAACAACATGAGATTTAATCAAGCACTAGAGAAAATGATGCGATCAAGAGTCTCAGTAAATGTGAGATGCATGAGGCTGCTGCTGGTGTAACACAGCATGCTGTTTCACAGCAACTCTTTTTTATAAGTAGAAAGTGCACTCTAAAATAACAACTAAAAGTAGAGTAAATACATAAAACAGTAACACCATCGTTTATTACCATTATCAAGTATTATGTACTATACTTTTATGTGCTATACTTTTATCCGACTGGCAGCGCTGTAGGTTTGTTTACACCAGGATCACCAAACATATTAGTAATGCATTGCGCTACAGTGTCACTAGATGATAAGAATTTTTCAGCTCCGTTATAATCTCATGGTGCCTCTGTCATATATGCGATCTGTCATTGACCAAAATGTCATTATGCAGTGCATGACTGTAGTTGGAATCATACAATATGTCACCTTTTCAGACTGCCTTCTATCACTTAGCCATGTACATATAAGGTTCTTCCATGTCTTTTCATGGCTTTCTAGCTCATCTGTTTTTAGCACTAAATAGTATTCTGTGATCTGGATGTACCAAGTTTATTTATCCATTCACCTACTGAAGGACATCTTGATTGCTTCCAAGTTTTGGCAATTATAAATTAAACTGCTATGAACATCTTTGTGTGGGTTTTTGTATGAAGCGGCACCTTTGGATAAATACAAAGGAGTGTGGTTGCTGGATTGAATGATAAGAGTATGTTTAGTTTTAAAAGAAATTGACAAACTGTCTTCTGAAATGGCTGTACCATTTTGCATTCCCACCAGCAATGAGTGAGAGTTCCCATGGCTTCACATCCCTGTCATCAATTGGTGGTGTTAGTGTTCCAGATTTTGGCCATTCTAACAGGAGTGTATAACCAATGGCATCTTAGAATCAAGAAAATATATGGTGTCAGATACCAGATTTATTGGGGTGCTCATTGTGTACATTATATAAATGCCTAATCACTGTTGTACAGCTGAAACTAATATAATATTGTATATCAACTGTAATTGAAAAATAAAAGATTATTTAAAAAAAAAAAACATTTCCACCAGGTACATTTGTTACAATTGATGAACTTACATTGACATATCATCATCACCCGAAGTATCTCAGTACTGTTTTAATTTGCATTTTCCTGATGGCATATGATATGGAGCATCTTTTCATATACTTATTTACCATCCATATATCTTCTTTGGTAAGATGTCTCACTTTGTAATTTTTTAACTTCTTAGGCTGACTTTTTAAAAATATATAATTGCTAATAAATGCAATTTTAGCACTTGGCCTTGCTACAGCCCCTCCTATCTGCTAGAGAAAAAAAAAGGAGAATAAAGAGAAAATAGTATCTTGTTTTTCCCTGATGCTGCAGAAATACAGACAAGGCTGCCACTAGCCTATACGTCTTAATGCAAAGTTTAAAAAGGCTTCCTTCACATGGACACAGCCCCATACCAGGGTACTGACTTGTTGCATAGAGCATGAAGTAGGCTTCTACTTGCCCCTTGGCTGGCCACTTTGCTTCATGCTCAACCTGCACAACTCCACATGGTAACCCTGAATAGACACTTTCTACATCGTGAAATTGTCCTTGCAAAAGTTACTACTATTGAAGTAGTCTTCTAAGTCATTCTGTTAGTCAGGATAGGATAAACTCTGCTGGAGCAATGAATAAACCACAGAATAAACACAAAGGTTTATTTCCTTTTCACGTCATAATCAGATGCAGCTCAGGGCTTTCTTCCAAGAAGTGACTCATAGGTACAGGCTGCCATCTAAAGTACGGTTTCCAAAGTCATCACAGAACAGAATCAGAGATAGTGGTTAGGGCCAGGCTAGAAGCGTCATTCGTTTTGTTCACATTCCATTGGCCAGAATTGAGTCACATATCCCCCCACTTAACTGCAAAAGAAGCATAAAAATATGGCCTTCTATGTGCCTAGGAAGAGAAAGTAAATTGTTGGACACCTGGCCAATTACTACCACAATCCAGCTCCAGAGACTGTGGCCATGTCCTCTGATGCAATTTTAACCGTTAAAAAAATCTGTAATTCTGAATCTTTGTATTAATTTGTTGGCCTCAGAGTAACATTCAAATCGACACCTCTGAATTCCTGAGACTTATATATATTAATTGTTTCTTTGTTCAGACATGAGAAGATCATTGGCCCCATCTTTGTTTCCACATGTAAGTAAAAATAGAGCTTTGAATTGGTCAGAGGCTTATTAGACAAAAAGTTAAAAAGGGTCCAACAATAGCTTGGCACACATCCTGTTGGTTTTCGTTTTGATTCCTGGCCATGCTCTCCCTGAATTCTCAAGCAAATCCAAGAAGATCCTACATCTGCCTAAAACCCCAGCAATGTTCTCTTTATGCCCTACAAGACTTACACCGATAGTCTGCTGCACACTTCTCCTCTTTGCTTATACCATATGTCCCCCCACCTGGCTACTCCAGCCAAACTGGCTACCTTTAAGCCTCTTCTCCCCAGTGCTATGCCTTCCACCTAGAAAACCCTTCTTTCCCCTCTTCTCATTGTTCAGGCCTCAGCTCAAGCATCATTGCTTCATGAAAGCCTTCTCACTACATGTAAATTTCCAGACTGGTCATTAATGCTGCTCACCAAATCTTCCTGGCCCTTCATCTTCCAGGCACAAGGTGGGATGGTGCTTCAGGATCTCTCTAAGTTTGGGTGGGGCCATGCAACTAATTCTGGCCAGTGAAATATTACTTCTGGGCAGAAGTAATCTGAGTCACTTCTAGGCTAGAGTAGTTCATTGCCAGAGCAAGATACTCTAGAGTCCTCTTTCCTCTGTGTAGAATCCACAATATTTTAGACGGAGGCTATTCTGCCAACCTGAGTTGAGGAGTGAGCAGAGCTCCCACAGACTCACAGTGGACATGGCAAATGGGTAAGAAAGAAACTTTGGTCATTATAAGCTATAGACTCGGGGCATGTTTGTTACCACAGCATAACTCAGCCCATTCTGACTGATACACGCTCCTTCCAAAACTCTTGTCACTTTTGCAATTTTTCACTTATTTCTGTCACTGTTGGAATAATTTTTTTAACCCACTGAACTGAGAGCTTCATAAGGTCAGGGATATTTTTGTTGTTGTTTCTCCCACTGTATCCCCAGGTACTGAAAGAACTGGAAGATAATAAGAGTTCAATAAATGTATGTCAACTGAGTGAAGGAAGAAATGAATGAATAAATAATCTTAGGAGATAGGTACAATTATTTCTATTTTACAGGGATGAAATGGAAGCTCAGAATGGTTGCATTAGTTGTTCAGTATGGCAGGTAAGTGGCAGAGATTAAGTCAGAACCTAGGTCTGATTCCAGAACTTTATAACTACTGCACAGCTACCTTACCTAAACAGGAAAGCCTTGGGGTACCAGGTGCACCTCTTCCAAAGGGTCTTCACCTGTTCCACCAAGAAATGTCTCTATGTTGGTGACACTAAAGGCGAAAGGGTTTGGGAATCCATTGGACATCTACTCTGGAATGAATGATCCACAACTGGACA
>NW_011889233.1:257857-264812 GCF_000151845.1 Pteropus vampyrus | reverse complement strand
ACGTCTAAGGTATATAAGAAATAAGTGGTGGGGCTGGGAGTTGAACCCAACCAGCCTGGCTCCAGAGTCCTTGCTCTTAATTATTTAACTAGTTCAGACAGAAAAGTAGTAATAATAGCAAACCTTATTCTGAGCAGATACTCTGGGCCGGACACTGTTCAGAGCATCAGGGTATAACAACAACAACAACAACAAACAACAGCTAAATTATATTTACTTAATTTTTCCAGCAACCCTATAGGGTATGCACTGTTAATATCTCCATTTACAGATGGGAAAATTGAGGCACTGAGAGAGAAAATAAGTCTAAGGTCACACGTGGGGCAGCTGGGACTTAAACCCAGAGAGTAGAGTCTTTAGAATCTGCATCTGTTGTCCCAGAGTCCCACTTGTAAGCCAGAGGTGAGGTCAGCCTCTGAGAACTTCATGAAGTGAGATGGAGGGAGGCCCCAGGACAGCCCAGCACTCTCACAGGCCATGTCTCCATCCCTTTCTCCTCTCCCCTCCCCTCACTTCCTGGCACAGCCTTCTCAGAACCCACTTGTGAACGGACTTACCTAATGTGGTCTGGGCCAGACGGCTGAGTCCAGGCAAACAGGCAGAGGCTGGGTCTGAGTCACCAAGCAGAGCTTGCCAGAACCTAGAGTGTGAGCCTGTGCCAAGGAGAGTATAGGGTGGTGGGGATGACACCTGGTGCCGCAGAGATGCTGGGATTCCTTTTGAGCCTATGACCTTGACTCTCGCTAGACTTCTACAAAACATTCCCACCATCCTGATGGAGCCTGGGCAGGAGACCAAGTTGTATTTCACACATTTATGAGAAACCAAGATGTGACTATTTATAGCCTTTGGGTTTGTCTGCTAAGTGAGAACTGGGTAAATGTAATGACATCTCAGGAGCAGAATCCAGGCAATGCCACCTGCCCCCTAACACAGACAGCAAGTACCCTTGTCCACATGGCTACCCAGGTTCTCATGTCAACCTGTGGGCGTGGGAAAACTGAGGCTCAGAGAGCCAGATGTGGAAGGGGATGTAATGTTGGTGGACTCTTAACCCACCCAGAAAATTGCCTTGGCTGTTTGGCCAGTATCTTTAAGGACAAAACTTTATTTTCAGTTGTTCATGGGAATCTTCGAAAACCTTCTTTCAACCCCCACCCCACCCCTTCCTCCTCACTCTCTTCCTTCCTCCTTGATATTAAAATGTTTCTTTCTTTTTTGTCTCTCTTTTCTTCATTATCCCCCCTTCCTTTCTTCTTTCTCCTTTGTTTGTCTCTTTTATTAATCAAGACAATAATCACAGCACTAATAGTAGCTAGCATTAGAGAGGGTCCAGGTAACTCACCCAGCCTTAGCTGATTCTCTAATAAATGCCATTATTATCCTCATCTTACAGATCTAGGCGAGTAATACACCCACATCAGTTAGAATGCCAAGGTGGCTCCTCCAAGCTGTGTCTCCCCTATGCTTTTGGGATTTGTGTTGCTCCGGCCACTGATACCCTCAGCACTTTCCTGGCCAATGTGGTCACTGTGGCTGAAATTCAAACGAGGAATGAATTTCACCAGAAATGAGTCAATAAAGTGTCCACCTTTGGGGGAATCTGATATTTGATTTATTCTTACTCTGTGATGATCTTTTGTGGCAGGAGGTTCAGAGAGAAGTCTCCAGTGCTATGACCTTTCATGGGGTCACTGCTCGGCGCCTCAGTTTCCCCCCCATCCTTATTGTTGGGAGGATAAAATGAGTGAATACATGTGTAGTGCTTAGAACACTGCCTGGCTCAGAGTACATGCTTCATGAATGCTTGCTGTGGGAGCTGGTGCTATTGTCATTTAACTGTGGCTTTGGAGAGCTGGCTAGGACACTGGGTAAAGTCCTTGTGGGGATGCACACATGGGCTACTCCTGGCCTCTTGCTTCCATGCTGGGCCTTGCCTGCAGGCAAGTTGTCCAGGCTCCAATTGCATTCTCCAAACCTCAATCATCACCTCTGATTTTGTTACTCCCCTCTTTCCAGATATCATCAGTGGGGTGTGGACACTCACGCAAATGAAACGTGCAGACACTTGGGATCTCAGGAGGGTAGCTTACCAAGTTTCTAGATGCATGGTTTCTGACCTCATTTCCTGATGGCCGACACGCTGATGTTGCCACAGTGCCCTGCCACTCCACTTCTCCCCCCTCCACCACTTCCTCCCTCCAGAGACAAGCTATAGTCATAGTTTTTGCTGTTACTCTTCCGTCACAATTTCCACATCTCTTAACAAGTTGTTCATGCCTCTGTTTTTGTGGGGTTTTTTTTGAGAATTTTTATAAGAATTTATTTGAGCCAAACTAACAACATTGCTGTGAAGCAAGATCTCAACTGCTCCCTATGCCTCTGTTTTTTGATTTTTCAGTGTTACCCACAAGCCATTTGCTGTTGACTTCCTGTCCTGGAAGATGAGGCTTCAATTCATACCTTGCTCCCATACTCCCTCGGATGTGATGATACCACTCAACCTACTTGAGTCTCAGTGTCCATACCTGTAAATGAGAATAATAACAGTACCTACCTCATAAGGTGGTTGTGAGGACTAAATGAATTCATTCATGTGAAGCCCTTAGAACAGTGCCTTGCCCATAGTAAGGGCAGTGTGTTGGCTATTATTGTTGTTATAATTATCATCATCATCATTTTTGGATCCTCTGTTAGTTATCTTTGTAACTTTCAATCACAGGCAAATCTCCATTTCTTCTTTTTGCTTTTCCCCTCCGTTGGCCTGGAATGTGAACATGCTGTTTGTGAGCCACTGAGGACAGCATCCTTGAGTGGCACAGCAGCAGAAGAGAAGAGCCAGCTGGGCTGTCACTGAGAAAGATCCAGACTTCTGCCTGGTTTGAGCCACCATTATCTGGTGTATCTGCCAAAGCAGTGGACCCAATTTTCTAACTATACACAAGCTTTTATTTTTTCCCAACATTTGATTATGAAAATTTTCAAACCTACAGAAAAGTTGGATGAATTTTACCATAATATCCATATACCTATCATCTATATTCTACAATTGTTAATATTGTTCTATATTTGCTTTATCATATATCTATCAGTCCACTCCTCTATTTATTTATCAACCCATATAATTTCTTTGATGAATTTTTAAACAAGCTAAAGTATTTTAAACCAGACATCAGTATTCTTAACTCCTAAACATTTCAGCAGTCATGTCACTAACTAGAGTTCAGTGTTTATGCTTCTTTATTGAGTAAAATTTGCATATAATAAAATGCATATTTTAACATGTTTACTGAGTTTGACTAGTGCATATACTATGTAATAAAAACCACTATAAAGATAAAGAACATTTCTATCATTTCATGAAGTTTCCTTTTACCCCTTCCTATTTATCTCCATCCCCACTCCACCCCCAGAAGTAATCATGCTTCTGATATTTTTATACATTTACTGTTAAATTATCAGGGTTGATGACATGTATGTTCTGGAAGTGACCTTAATTAAATTTTCTGGGTTGGTAGCAAGAGTTGAAAAAGAATTAGTTTCTTTCTACAGAATATGGGGACCATATTCAACACTATACCAGCAGTGACTGGGCCTGGAGATGAGAGTCTCTCAGTGCTGACAGCCAGGACCATGACTGGCGAAGGCAGCAGTCTAAGCACTGAATGGGCCATATTGTTTAAGTTCCTGTGCCATCTCATGTGCATCACTCACCCTGGGTGTATCATGTAAGATGCTGCTGGCTGCATGTAAAGGGAGAATAAATTCCAAACATCTTAAAAAATAAGAGCCTTTATTATTTTATAAAACAAATAGTTACACCAAGGTAGAAAGGTTCTACAGTGGTCAATGCATCAGCTGAATGATGTCTTCATGGACTAAGAATACTTGGCAGTGTGCATTATCCCTCAAGGTGACAACACAGTTGTCATAGTCCCAGCCATCATTTCCTATAGATGCAAAACATTACAACCTTACACTTCTTTTTGCCAAAATTCTACCCTGCCCATTCCTCTCCTGGATATTTTAAGTGTTTAACCCCTGAATTTGCTCCTGGTAGTAACTAGTGGAATTCTTGCTCTTGGCTTTGAGGATTATAGGCTCATCTAAGTGCTGGTGAAAGAAATTGCAGAAAAATAAGTAGAAAAATTATCTTTCTTTGCAGCTGCAGAAAATTAGACATTCTTCAGTATCACAAAACTCCTCTTGCAAATATTCTTTCTATGCCACAGGGACTTCAGAGATGATTTGTACATTTCATGAAAGAAAACTTTAACATTCCAAATTGGTAATTCTGATTTGTTGTCTTACTTAATAATTTATTACCATGGGATAATACTTAAATTGGCATGTAGATTCTGAAATGAATAAATATAAGATTTTTTTTTCTTAAACTAGAAGAATGTTATTACCACCCCCTTTCTCCCATATGGATGGAAGGAAAAAGAAAACATAGACACTGTTATGATTCTGCTTTAGACTAAGAGTTCAAGAGAGTCAAATTCTGTGTCAGTGAATGCCTCCTCACACTGCCACACTTTCTGTAGAAGGCAGTAAAAGGAACTTTCCCCACCCCCTGCGTTACTGTACACCCTGCTCGTCCATGGGAGATATCTTCCAAAACCCCCAGTAGATGCCTGGAATCACAGATATTACTGAACTCTACATATATTATGATTTTTCCTGTACATACCTACTTATGATAAAATTTTATAAATTAGGCGCAGTCGGAGATTAACAATAACATAATAAAATAGAACAATTATAACAATATACTGTACTAAAAGTTAGGTGAATATGGTCTCAAAGCATCTCATTGTATGGTACTCACCCTTCTTCCTGTCATGATGTGAGATGACACAATATCTACGTGATAAAATGAAGTAAAGTGAATAAAATAAGCATTGTGATGTAGCTACAGCTGACTGCCAGATTGTATATAACAAGCACTTGAAGGCTTCTCTTTGGCACATCTGAATTGTCAGCATCATTCCTCTTGCATTTTGGGGCCCTTATTAAGTAAAATGAGGATTACTTGAATGCAAGCATGGTGGTACCATGACAGTCAATCTGATAATGGTGACTAACGGGTGGGTAGCATACACAGTGTGGATGCTGAACAAAGGGATGGATCTCATCCCAGGAGGAACAGAGCAGAATGGCTTGAGATTTCATCACGTTACTCAGATTGGCAAGCAATTTAAACCTTAAAAATTGTTTATTCCTGGAATTTTCCATTTAATATTTTTGGACTGTGGGTAACTAAAACCATGGAAACCAAAACCTCAGATAAGGGGGACTACTGTGCTTTTAAAGAGAAAAAAACATTTTACCTCAGAAGCCTCCCACTAACCACTCCCCAGAAACTTCCCCCCACATCTTCCTGGCCAAGAGCATGACTGGCATAGACCACTTTTCCTGAACAAATGGACAGAGCTAACAAACTAGCTAATAACATCAGGGCTCTTCCTACAAAGAAGAGTGAAAGAAAACGAATTTGTTTATTAATAGTGCAGATTGCCAGTCCTGTTGCTGGTTGCAGGGTTGCTTCTGCAGTCACACTGCTCCAGCCTGGCTCTTTGATTCTGCCTTTCTACCTCAGATTGAAGGAACCCAACCCAGGTGGCTAATCGGGGAGTGGCTTCTGGGTGAGGGAGGCTCCTGCCCACATCCCTCAAGAGAAAGTACCTTAGCTTGACTGCCTGCAAATCTTTGAGGCTTTATTAACAATCAGGCCTTCTATCACAAGTGACTGAAACCCAAATTAGCTTAAGCATAAAGGAATTTATTAGTTCTTATAATGGAAAAGTCCAGTGGGAGTGTGGATCTCAAGTACGACTGAATTCAGCTGCTCAAACAATACACTCAGGATTGTGCCTCTCTCCCTTAATCACCTCTGCTTTCCTCAATATTGATTTTATTTTCAGGCAGGTCCTCTCCTCCCCTCAGCAGTTCCAGCCTTACAGCCTACCAGATAAGTAACCAAGGTAGAACAAAAAATTCAGCTTTTTTAGTAGTTCCAGCAAAAGTCCTCTAGCTGTCTCTCACTGCCTTTACTTGAATGATGTGATGATTTCTAGAGCTGGAAAATGAGGTTTACCCTGTCCAAATCACAACTCAGAGAAGGGAAGGATGGGTCCCAAATTAAAATGAGAAGGAGAAATGAATGCCCATCACAATAATAACTTTCTCTCTCCATGTGTATAAATGAAGCACCAACCAATCCTGTGTTATCATGAAGAGCAGTTCAGCTGCTAACAGGGTAATAAGGGCTAAATTAGCTGGAAGTGCTCAGAAAAGGGGTCTTAGAAAAGTCAATGGTGGAAGCAGAGCCACGAGAGATAAAAGACAGTGTTCCAGGCAGAGGAAACTGCAAGGGCAAAATACCTGAGACAAATCAATATTTGGTGGATGAGTGGATAAATATGTGAATGGATGAGTAAATGAATGTCTGTAGGTGGGAGGGCTCAGAAGGAAACCATGAGCCCTCGTAGTAATGGAGGAGCTGAGGTTGGACTGTAGATCTTGCAGTGAAAGAGGGGAGTGCAGACGTGGCCTGAGAGAAGGGGAAGCATTGTTTGGACTCCGCTAGAGCCAGGAGTAGAGATTGACAGTGACCCCGACCTGGAAGATCATACCCTCCATCCCTCCCTCCTCGGCTCCCTGGGCTGCCTAGAAACCCTCTCCAAGCCCAAAACTTCCTCTCTCTTCCTTCTACCACTCTTCAGCCTGAACCACACTTCCTCTTTTCTGTTCTTCAAATATACCAAGCTTGTTTCCAACTCAGGGCCTTTGTGCTTGCTGTTCCCTCTACCTGGAACGTCCTTCCCCAAGAACTTAGCAAGGCTGTCTCCTTCTTAGCCCTCATGTCTCAGCCAAGTGTCCCCTCCAGAATGTCCCCTGACCATCCCAACTGAATTACCCACCTTCCTGCTCCTGTAGTCCCTTTCCAATT
>NW_011889233.1:253484-256622 GCF_000151845.1 Pteropus vampyrus | reverse complement strand
TATTGTTTTTCACAAACTAATAGTGTGCAACAAAAATATAAAGTTTGATATAATCTTGTTTTTAAAAAATTTGCAAGTAAAGATATGAAAAATAAGACAAAATCACTAAACAAAAAGAATTCCTATTTGATTAAAAATGGGAAAAAGACCTGAAAAGATACCTCATCAAAGAAAACTTACAGAGAGCAAATAAGCATATAAAATGATGTTCAACATCATACATCACTAGGGAAACACAAACTAAAACAATACTGAGATACCACTACACTCTCATTAGAATGGTCAAAATCTGGAACACTGACAACACTAACTGCTGACAGGAATGTGAAGCCACAGGAACTCTCATTCATTGCTGGTAGGAAGGCAAAATGGTACAGCCATTTTGGAAGACAGTTTGCCAATTTCTTTCAAAACTAAACATACTCTTATTATATGGTCCAGCAATTGCACTCTTTAATATTTACCCAAAAGAAGAAAAAACATGTTCATACAAAAACTTGCACACTGATGTCTATAGAAGCTTTATTCATAATTGCTAAAATTTGGAAGCAACCAAGATATCCTTCAGTAGATGAATGAATTAATAAACTGTGGTACATCCATACAGAGGAATATTGCTCAGTGCTAGAAAGAAACGAGCTAGCAAGTCATAAAAAGACATATGCATATGGCTAAGTGAGAGAAGCCAGTCTGAAAAGGCAACACATTGTATAATTCCAACTGTATGACATTCTGTAAAAGGCAAAACTAAGGAGATAGTAAAAAGATCAGTGGTTGCCAAGTGAGGGAGGAATGAACAGGCAGATCACAGAGGATTTTTAGGGCAGCGAAATTACTCTTACAATACTGCAATGATAGATTCATGTCATTATACATCTGTCCAAACCCATAAAACGTACACCACCAACAGTGACCCCAAATATATAATATGAACTTTGAGTGGTAATGATGTGTCAGTGTGTACATAGATGTATAATGTTACATCTGTTATAGCAAACAAACCACTCTGATGTGTGATGTTAATAATGGAAAAGTTGAACCTGTGTGGGGACAGAGAGAATAAGAGAATTCTCTGTACTTTCCCCTCAATTTTGCTGTGAATCTGAAACTGCCCTAAAGAAATGAAGTTTATATAAATGCTTTAAAAAAAGAAAAACAGCATTGTTATCAACCACAATGGCTTTTAAATTTTCTTGACTCTAAGAAGGTCATTTTACATCACAACGTAGGATGAACACATGATCACAACAAGTTTCCCAAAATAACACTTTCTGACCACCTGAGACGAATTCTGATATTCTTGTAAATGCCCACCCTCACAGCTTCTCCCATCTTCTGTGAACTAGATTTATGATATGGGTTGTACACAGCTGCAGAGAGGAGAAAACATCTCCATCTCCTCCTGGTGAGCCTTTCGTTAGTTATGAAAACTTGCACTTTAAAATTCAACCACTGGTAAGTCAGATGTGACCATAATGAACAAAAAGCAGACGGAGAGCTCAGCATTTTGCTGGCACAATGATGAAAGGGTTAAACTGGTTTTACTTAAAAACATTGAAGTAAGGAACATGTATGGTTGTTTCAAGGGTGAGCTTTGAGGCAATGTCAGGAGATGATTAAGTGCGGTAGCTGATTAGCCCACAATAGAATAAATGCTGAGGGTAGCCAAGAGGTAACACGGAGGGTAGCTGAGGGTAACAAGGAGCAGTGGAAGAAACCATGGGTTGATGATGGAGAAAAGATGTCGGGTACAGGCAGCTGCTTCCAGTGTTTGCTGGTCTTGGTATGAGAGAGATAGAACCAACTTACCTGTGATCATAGAGGGCAGAATGGGGATAATTAAGTAGCAATTATAATGGGGCAAAGGTCTTCCTTGGCCAGTCAGAGGCAGAACTCCTCTCGTTCCACACTGCAAGAGGTTGTTCTTGGCTAACTTGTACCAGTGGAGAGAGTGCAGTGCTGGGGGCGGAGGGGGGGGAGCGGGGGCAGGAGGAGGAAAGAATGTATAAAGAAATAATGGCTGAAAATGTCATAAGTTTGGCAAAAAACATAAACCTACAGATTCAAGAAGTTGAGTGAATCCAAGATTAGGTTAAACCCAAAGAAATCCATGCACAGACAAATCATGATTAAACTGCTAAACCCAAAATACAATGAAAAAATCTTATAAGAACCAAAAGAAAACAATGCATTACCTACATGTGAGCAACCACTCAAATCATGACAGATTTCATATCAGAAACCAAAGTTATAATAATACTAGCTTTTAGACTAATAATTTTCAACCAATTTCCCATTTAGAAAAAAATAGTACAGCTCACTGCCAGCATTAATTTAATTTTACATAAACATGCTCTTTGAGGCTGAAGCAAATCTGACTGGTTTTCAACGTGAAAATAAAATATAAAAATTGTTCTTGGAGTTATTTCTAAACAGAACTTGTCTCTAATCCTAATGTAAGAGAAGTGCATACATAAATTGAATTCATCAAATGAATCTTCGGCTAACAACTATTCGAGAATGATGTTAATATTATGTGTAGGAATGCTACATTTTCTAGGATTTGATATTTTCATTGATCGAGAATTACTGTATTTTGTAAATGGAAATACCACTACTAAAAACAGAATACTGTAAGTGGAATGATGTCATTTGTTTCCAAAGACTATCAATATACTAGAGCAATGCAAAAATAATAATAAAAGCGAGATATTTCATGGCAAGCTTTGGGGGTAAGGTTAGGACTGTGATCCTATGAGTTATCTCAGGGTAAATGCTGCAGCTGCAAGAATTCTCAGGGCAGGTGGGAAATGGATTTAAAAATATACTAGTCTCTTAGATCAAGTAGAATACAAAAAGTGCAGTTACAAATCATTATTAAAATGTTAGCTTTTTAATTGTCCATGTGTGATATTGTGATTTATAATAAGAAATATATGTATGGTCTGTCTCCATTCCTGGCACAGAACTCCTAAAACCCTTCATATGGCTTCCAGTTACTGTCTAATGTTTTTTCCTTTCACCCTGCATAACCCCCTTAAACATTTCTTGAGGGATAGGTCTAGTAGTAATGAACTCTTTTAGCTATATTTTTAAATCTGAAGCTGTTTTAATTTCTCTCACTTTTTCTTTTTCTTT
>NW_011889233.1:252909-253434 GCF_000151845.1 Pteropus vampyrus | reverse complement strand
ATTTCTTGAGGGATAGGTCTAGTAGTAATGAACTCTTTTAGCTATATTTTTAAATCTGAAGCTGTTTTAATTTCTCTCACTTTTTCTTTTTCTTTTTTTTATAATTTAAAAATTTTTTCAGCTGCAGTTGGCAAATAATATTATATTAGGTGTACATCGTAGTGATTAGACATTTATATAACTTATGAAGTGATCACCCCAATAAATCTAGTACCCATCTGATACCACACATAGTTATTACAATCTTAATGACTATATTCCTTATGCTATAGTTTATATTCCCATGACTATTTTATAACTACTAATTTGTACTTCTTAATCCCTTCTCCCCTTTCACCAACCCCCCGAAATCTCCGACAATCTGGTAACCATGAAAATGTTTGTACCTATGACTTTGTTTCTGTTTTATTTGTTCATTTATTTTCTTTTTTTAGATTCCACACAGAAGTGAAATCATATGGTGTTTGTCTTTCTCTGTCTGCCTTATTTCACTTAGTATAATACCCTCTAGGTTCATCCACGTTG
>NW_011889233.1:250124-252859 GCF_000151845.1 Pteropus vampyrus | reverse complement strand
TTAGATTCCACACAGAAGTGAAATCATATGGTGTTTGTCTTTCTCTGTCTGCCTTATTTCACTTAGTATAATACCCTCTAGGTTCATCCACGTTGTTGAGACAGTAAGATTTTATTCTTTTTTGGGTGAGTAAATAGTCCATTGTATGTTTGTACCACCTCTTTGTTATCTATTCGTCCATTGATGAACACCCAGGTTGCCTCTGTATCTTTGCTATTATAAATAATGCTACAATGAACATATGGATTCATGTGTCCCTTTGAAGTAGTATTTTGAGGTTTTTTTTTTTTAATAAATATCCAGAAGTGGGATTACTGGGGCCTTCTTTATCTCTTGTTACAGCCTTTGTTTTAAAGTCTACTTTGTTTGGTATAAGTATTGCTACTCTAGCTTTTGTTTTGTTTTGTTTCCGTTTTCATGAAATATCTTTCCCATCCCTATACCTTCAGTCTGTGTGTGTCTTTTCATCTGAAATCTCTTATAGGCAGTATATGTAAGGGTCTTGTTTTCTTATTCATTCAGCCACGCTATGTCTCTGGACGTGTAGTTATTGCCATTTTATTATTCATATTTTTTTGAATTTTTTCTTCATGTTAAATAAATCCCTTTAACAACATTTCTTGTAATATTGGTTTGGTGTTGATGAACTCCTTTAGCCTTTTCTTGTCTGGGAAGTTCTTTAGATGTCCTTCAATTCTAAATGATAGCCTTGCTGGTAGAGTAATCTTGGGGTAGGTCCTTGCTTTTCATCACTTTGAATATTCTGTGCCAATCACTTCTGGTCTGTAAAGTTTCTGTTGAGAAATCAGCTGACAGTCTATGGGAGCTCCCTTGTAGGTAACTAATTGCTTTTCTCTGGCTGCTTTTAAGATTCTCTCTTTGTTTTTAACCTTTGGCATTTGAATTATGATGTGTCTTGGTGTGGGACTCTTTGGATTCATCTTGTTTGGGATTCTATGCACTTCCTAGGTTTGTATGTCTATTTCCTTCATCGGGTTAGGGAAGTTATTTCTTGAAATAGGTTTTCAATTCTTGCTTTCTCTCTTCTCTTTCTGGTACCCCTATGATGTGAGTGTTGGTATGCTTGATGTCATCCCAAAGACCCCTTAAACTATCCTCGATTTTGTTTTGTTTTGTTTTGTTTTGATTCTTTGTTCTTGTTGCTTTGTGATTGGTGTTTTCTCTACCTCATTTTCTAAATCACTGATGCTATCCTCAGTTTTATTTAACATACTGTTGATTCCTTCTAGTGTATTCTTCATTTCAGCTATTGTATTCTTCATTTCTGACTGGTTCTTTAATATGTTTTCTATCTCCACTTTCAAGTTTTCTATTTCTTTGTTAAAGTTTTCACTGAGTTCATCTAGTCTTCCTCTAAGTTCATTGAGCATGTTTATAACCAATGTTTTGAACTCTGCATCTGGTAGATTGCTTGTCTCCATTTTGTTTAGTTCTTTTTCTAGAGCTTTGTTCTGTTCTTTCATTTGGGACATATTTCTTTGTCTCCCCATTTTGGCTGCCTCCCTATGTTTGCTTCTATGTCTTATGTAGTGTTGCTCTTAATAAAGTGGCGTTATGTAATAGGTGTCATTTGGGGTCCAGCAGTGTACTCTCCCTGGTTACCTGAGCTGGGTGCTCTAGATGTGTCCCTTGTGTGGGTTGTATATGTTTTCCTGTTATAGTGTGTCTTCATTACTGTTTGCACACCAACGGGAGGGATTGACCCTGAGGCTCATTGGTTTTGAGGACTGACTGTGAATACAGTAAAGGAGCTGTTATGCAGGGACTGGCCCTAAAGAGCAGGATTCACTTTAGTAGGGCTCTGGTGCCTGCCCAGTCTGCCCTTTGGGTGTGTCCTCCTTGGGTGTGGCCCCAAGTGGTGCTCTGTCAAGCTGGCTACTGGGCATGCCACCTCTGGGTCCTCCTAGGAGGGGCTCAACCACAGGCCAAGTTCAGCTGAAGCCTGTGCCTGGCCTGGGGCCACCTAGGATAAGCCACAAAGCAATATGAAGATAGTTACCATCTGTACTGGGCTTCGAGTTCCCAAGGCTGGCTGCTGCTAGTGCTGGGCTTGTGGCTGCTCAGCAAGAGATACAGGACACACTGAGGCCAGGTGCTGCTTGTTTAGGGTTTGTGAACCTTTGAGACATTTTAGGAAATAGCACAGCATGAGCTGAGACAGGCCATTTGTATGGAAAAGCCACTGGAAGCACCTTGGGTAGGCCTGCAAGTTGGATGGGGCAGGGTCTTAGGAAATCACCTGGGTAAGGTGACCTGTGTTAACTATGTTGATGGAGACTCAGATGTGGCACCTGTTGGGTCTGCAAGCTGGCTGGGGGACGGCTCAACAAAGAAATAATGCCTTCTGCCAGCACTTTTATCTGGGAGAAAGCTGCTCCTCCAGCCCTTGCCCTGAAGCCAGGCAGCTCAGTTCCTCCCTGTATCGCCCTGGCGCCTTTCAAGCTGCTGCCCCAGTGCTGGAGCTCACAGTGAGTGAATCCATTATGAAGTAAGTACACATGGGCCCCTTAAGAGAAAAGTCTGTGACTCCCTCAATCCTCTGTCTCACTCAGCCACAATCTTTGCTGGTTTTCACAGCCAGAAGTTATGGGGACTTCTCTTCCCGGGTCTGGAACTCTGAGCTGGGGAGCCTGGTGTGGGGCTTGGATCCCTTGCTCCTCCTGGCGAACCTCCACAGCCAAGATATTCTTCCCAATTTTTAACTGCCACATATG
>NW_011889233.1:247419-250074 GCF_000151845.1 Pteropus vampyrus | reverse complement strand
CACCTAGGATAAGCCACAAAGCAATATGAAGATAGTTACCATCTGTACTGGGCTTCGAGTTCCCAAGGCTGGCTGCTGCTAGTGCTGGGCTTGTGGCTGCTCAGCAAGAGATACAGGACACACTGAGGCCAGGTGCTGCTTGTTTAGGGTTTGTGAACCTTTGAGACATTTTAGGAAATAGCACAGCATGAGCTGAGACAGGCCATTTGTATGGAAAAGCCACTGGAAGCACCTTGGGTAGGCCTGCAAGTTGGATGGGGCAGGGTCTTAGGAAATCACCTGGGTAAGGTGACCTGTGTTAACTATGTTGATGGAGACTCAGATGTGGCACCTGTTGGGTCTGCAAGCTGGCTGGGGGACGGCTCAACAAAGAAATAATGCCTTCTGCCAGCACTTTTATCTGGGAGAAAGCTGCTCCTCCAGCCCTTGCCCTGAAGCCAGGCAGCTCAGTTCCTCCCTGTATCGCCCTGGCGCCTTTCAAGCTGCTGCCCCAGTGCTGGAGCTCACAGTGAGTGAATCCATTATGAAGTAAGTACACATGGGCCCCTTAAGAGAAAAGTCTGTGACTCCCTCAATCCTCTGTCTCACTCAGCCACAGTCTTTGCTGGTTTTCACAGCCAGAAGTTATGGGGACTTCTCTTCCCGGGTCTGGAACTCTGAGCTGGGGAGCCTGGTGTGGGGCTTGGATCCCTTGCTCCTCCTGGCGAACCTCCACAGCCAAGATATTCTTCCCAATTTTTAACTGCCACATATGAGTGTGGTGACCAGCCTCTTTTGCATCTATACCCCTCCTACCAGTCTCAAGGTGGCTTCTTCATATGTCCTCAGTTGTAGGACTTTTGTTCAGCTAGACTTTAGGTAATTCTCAATGACGGTTATTCTGTAATTAGTTGTAATTTTGATATGGTTGTAAGAGGAGGCAAGTACAGCATTTACCTTCTCTGCCATCTTGACTGAGATCTCTCTCACTTTTGGTAGACAGTTGCTGGATATAGAGTTCTTGCTCAACAGTTTTTTTCTTTTAGCATTTTGAATATATCAGCTAACTGCCTTCTGTCTTCCAAAGCTTCTGATGAGAAATCTGCTGATAACTTTATTGAGGATCTCTTATATGTGATGAGTCACTTCTCACTTGCTGCTTTCAAGATTCTTTTTTTCTTTGGTTTTTGAAAATTTGATTATAACGTGTCTCAGTGTGAATCTTTTTGTTTTCTTACTTGGAGTTTATTGAGCTTCCTAAATGTTTACATTTATGTCTTTCATCAAATTTGGGGAATTTTCAGCCATTATTTCTTCAAAAGTTCTTTCTGCTCCCTTTCTCTCTTCTTCTTCCGGCACTCTCACAGTGTGTATGGTGGTCTGCTTGATAGTGTTCTATAGGTCCCTTAGACTCTATTCATTTTTCAATCTTTTTTCTTTCTGTTCCTCAAACTCAATAATTTTCATTGTCTTATCTTAAAGTTCACTGATTCCTTTTTCTGTCTGCTCAAACCTTCCACTGAATCCCTCTAGTAAGATTTTCGTTTCAGCTATTATACATTTTAGTTCCAGAACTTTTTTTTTCCAGGTTTTTTTTTTTTTGTCTTTACTGATATTTATATTTTGTTCACACATCATTTTGTTGACTTTTTCTACATATGTTTTTAATTGTTTAAGTGTCTTTCAGACAGGTAATTATTAGGGACAGTTTCTGTTGCTTTATATTTGAACAGGTCACATTTTCCTATTTCTATGCATGCCTTGAGATTTTGTTGTTGTTGTTGTTGTTGTTGAAAACCAAACATTTGAATATAAAATGTGATAACTCTGAACATCAGATTTCCCCCCATCTCCAAGGTATGCTATTTTTTGTTATTTTTTGTTGCTCTTTTTTAAAATTGTTGTAGGCTGTCCCTGCACCAAGGATCACCCTGGTATATAGAGTTAAGGTCTTCTGAGGTCTTTTCTGAGCTTGCACATACTCTGGATATTCACAGTTACTTTCTAGTTTTCCATGTATATGCAGTTGTTTTTGAATGCTCTAGTCTTTACTATCTGGCTCCCAAAGGGTGGGGGGAACAAAGGTGGGAAAAATGGGCCCCAGCCCTTTAAGTCTCCTAAAAGTCACTTCAGCTGAGGGAGAGGGACTTGCAACAACAATGACTGCCTGCTTCTTTGTCTGCAACTCTGTGATCAGAAGCAGCAATAAGTGATCAGAGCCCAGATTCTTAATATTTGGAGGACAAGGTGCTTTTTGCCCACCTGGGTCCTGAAGGGTGTATGTGAGCTGCTCCATGAACACTTTCACAGCTGCCTGCCACAGGGCTGCTGCTACTGTGCTAAGATCCAAAGCTGACTGAAATTAACCAAAATCTACCATCCAAGCCTTGTCCTGGAAGTTGTCAGTCTTTGATAGACTCCAAAGTCAGTTACATAAGACAGATTCTGTCAGTACAATTGTTGTCTAGGTGGTGAGACAGATTTCTGGTGCTTCCTACTCTGCCATTCCCCAGAATTCACCCTGAGCTTTTTTTGGGTGGGGGGGGCGGTGATGGAATTGTTCTAAAATTGATTGTGGTGATGATTGTATATATTTGTGAATGTAATAAAAACCTTTGATTTGTACACTTTAAAGATGTGAATTGTATAATATGTGAATTATATTACTAGAAAGCT
>NW_011889233.1:242711-247269 GCF_000151845.1 Pteropus vampyrus | reverse complement strand
CTTATCAGTAGCCAGATCAGCCTTCTGATCAGAAAGTTCTTGCTGCTGAGCTCATGTACAACTTCCATTACTGCCACCTTGGCTACATTGTTAATGAGCTGATTGAGCAGTGACAGGAGTGGCTAGAGAAAGTGGCTGACTGATGTCCACAGAATGGGTTATCCTACCTTCCTAAAATCTTATTTTCTGTGGTCACTCTTTGGTGAGCATTCACATGGGACACAATCACCTTCCCATTCTTGAAAGGTCTATCCATGTATCTCTTCCCTGACTTCCTTGTAGCAGTCTCTGATCATCTAACAAAACCATTTTCTTTTTTTAAAAAACTTTAAGTTTTTAAAAGTTAGACATTTATACAATCCATGAAGCGATTCCCCTGATTACTCTAGCACACATCTGACACTGCACACAATTATAATAATGTTGACTGTGTACCCTATGTTATACTCTAAATCTCCATGACTATTTTGTAACTACTAATTTGTTCTTCTTCATCCCTTCACCTTTTTCACCCAGCCCCCCAGTGCCCTTCCCCTCTGACAATCACCAGTTTGTTCTCTGTATCTGAGTCTGTTTTCATTTAGTTTGTTCATTTCTTTTTTCCTTGGATTCTGCTTATAAGTGAAATTATATGGTATTTATCTTTCTCTGTCTGACTTAGTTCACTCAGCATAATACCCTCTAGGTCTATCTATGTTGTGGCAAATGCTAAGATTTCTTTCTTTTTTTTTTAATATCTAAGTATAACCAAACCATTTTCAACCAGTCTCTGACCATCTAGTCAAACCATTAGTCACAACACATGAATTGATATAGATCCATATTTATGAACATCTCTCCTTCTTGCACCTGGTTGCCCAGGTGCACTGCTCAAATTTCTGACCATTTGGAAAATTTCCTTTACTCCTATCCCTTGGGACTGTCCCAGAATGGAGCTGTAGTGATGTAGCTGTTCAATTTTGGGTGGTGCCCGCATGTCCTACAGAACTATATGTAAACCATACCTGAGTTTTTTCTTCCTTAATCAACTGGTCATAGGGAACTCCCCATAACCAATAGGTATGGTTTGAGAGAGAGAAGGCAAAGAAGCAGGAATCAGGGATCTGGGTATCTGGGTGCTTCCTCATGCAAATTACTTGTGCCTTCGAGACCTCCACAAATTGATGCTGTATACCTAATTTTATGACTTCTCGAATCAGGCAACACACAGGTAATGATGGGTATCTCAGTTTGCACAGTATCTTAGTGGCCCATGGTCAAGTGTTTAGTCTCTATTAAAGCCCAGTAGAAAGCCAAAAACCGTTTCTCAAAAGTAGAGTAATTTTCAGAGAATGGCATGA
Source organism: Pteropus vampyrus (assembly GCF_000151845.1). NCBI lineage: Eukaryota > Metazoa > Chordata > Mammalia > Chiroptera > Pteropodidae > Pteropus > Pteropus vampyrus. The sequence goes on along the minus strand of NW_011889233.1, from coordinate 245,929 downwards.
CTTTGCTCCAAAATCTTAAAGGTCTGAATTGTGATTCACCTATAGGGGACTGCCAAAATCTCCAAACAGCATCCCTATCCACCAATGACACTCAGGCACCATCATATCAGCCTGAATCCATTGCAGAGCTTTTCTTTTTCTGGAGCTCACTCAAAACTGGTAGCATTTCAGATTGCTTAGCAAATGGGTTACACCAGTCTTCCCAAATGAGGTATATGTTGATCCCAAAATCCAAAGGGGCTCCCAAGGCATTGTGCCTCACTCTTAGTGTCAGGAGGGGCCAGATGCAGCAACTTTTCCTTCACCTAGGAAACATGACTCAAATCACTGGACCCCAAGAACTTCTAAGGGCCTGAAGTGACAGGTCCTTGAATTTTTGTGTGTGGGATTTATTTCTCATCATCTGGCTCATAAGTGTCACCAACACTTATTGCTCATCAAAGCTAATCATCATGATATCATCAATGTAGGACCAGCATGATGTCCTATATAGAAGGAAGTGAGTAAGGTCAACGCAGACCCATAACATTAGGGCTGGAACATGGGTATACCTCTGAAGTGGGACAGTGAAGGTGTATTGTTGGCTTTGCCAGCTGAAAACAAACTTCTTCTGATGTTCTTTTCTAACAGATATAGATAAAAATAACATTTCCAGGTCAATAACTGCATACTAGGTCCCAGGAGATGTGTTGATTGCTCCAGTAAAAAAAAAAAAAAAACATTTGGAACAGCAGCTGCAATTGGAGCCACCGCCTGATTAAGTTTATAATGATCTACTGCCATTATTCAAGATTCATCTGTCTTCTGCACAGGCCAAAGAGACAAGTTGGATTGGGTTGTAGTAGGAATCACCACCCCCACATCTTTCAAGTCCTTGGTGGCACTAACATCTGCAATTTGTCCAGGATTGTGGTGTTGCTTTTAGCTTCGTATTTTCATAGGCAGACTCCTAATGGCTCCCACTTGCCTTTTCCTACCATGTTATCCCTCACTCCATGAGTCAGGGAACCAATGCTGGGATTCTTCTAGTTGCTCAAGATGTCTATTCCAATTATGTTTTTCAGCATTGAGGAAATATCCACAGGTGTATTCAGGAACTGATTAGGCCCTCTGTGAGACAGACCTTCCCCCCAAACACCATTGATCACCTGACCTCCATACTTCTTCTCTGACTGGTAAACCACAGTGACATTTTAGAATTCCAGAAATTAGAGTCTGTTTAGGCCCAGTGTCCAGTAATCCTTGAAAAATCTAATTATTTCCCTTTCCCCAGTGCATAGTCACCTGGCAAATGGCTACATATCTTTTTGGAGAAGTCTAGGAAAAATATTAACAGCATACATTTTTTGGCAGTGTAACAAGATCAAAGGAGCCTCAAAAGAATCTGGCCTCTCCTTGATCAAGGGCTCAACTGAGGGAAGTAATTGAGGGGCCATAATCTCTACTTTGGTCTTTCAGGTCAGACTCCCATTTGCTAGGCCCAGCACTTATTCACTTTTTCAAATCAAGCAAGACTTTAGTAGGCTCCCTACTTATTTCATTTCTAGGAGATACCATGATAAATTAGTGAATGCCAAAGATCTCTGGGAGTCAGACTATTCTTATTACTGTTTTAGCTTCATTAGCCACTGTAGTAACCATGTCCACCTTATATTTGTCATATAAGTGCCACCAGCTCCCTACCACCCCTGGGTCCCATCATACCTATTGCATTTAGAGATCCCCATTCAAAGGTAGCCAATTCCACTAGAATTTCTGAACTACAAAAAAGAGCCACCACAGAGGTCTTAAAGGATGCAGGACTCCCCCTCATGAATTTATTTCTGATAGCTACATGCTAGCTAAAGATAGCTATATCATTGCATCTCTTGACCCTCCCAGTGTATGTGAATAAGCAAGTCTTAAGAGACAAAGCAACTCAGCAATCCAATCTCCCTAAGCCTGTGTGGGTTTTCTTCCAGTTTTATTGAGATATATTGACAAATAAAAATTATATAGAATTAATATGTACAATATGATGTTTTGATATATGCATACACTGTGAAATGATTACCAAAATCAAGCTAATTAACAATTCCATCACTTCACATAATTACTCTTTTCCCCCGCTGTGGTGAGAACACTTAACATCTACTCTCAGCAAATTTCAGTATTATGGTAATAAATACAGTATTATTAACTATAGTTACTATACTGTACGTTACATCTCCAGAACTTATTTATCTTATATAATTGAAAATTTATGCCCTTCGACCAACATCTCCTCATTTCTCCCACCCTCCAAACCCTTAGCAACCACCACCTATTCTCTGTTTTTATGAGTGTGAATTTTTGAGATTCCACTTATAAGTGATATCATGCAATATTTCTTTCTCTTTGTCTGGTTTACTTTATTTAGCATAGTGTCCTCCAGGTCCTAAGCCTTTAAAGAGTTTCCTCTATAGCAGGGGTCAGTACATTACCTCCCAAGGGCCAAATGTAGCCCACAGGCTGTTTTTGTATGGCCCATAGGCTAAAGTGGTTTTTACATTTTGAATTAAAATAAAATCAAAAGAATAATAATATTTATGACATATAAAAATGATTTGAAATTCAAATTTCAGTCTTCACAAACTTTTATTGGAACACAGCCATGTTCATTCATTTATAAATTGTCTTTGGCTGATTTTCTGCTACAGTGGGAAAGTTAAATTGTTGTAACTGACACTGGCCTGTAAAACCTAAAACATTTACTCTCTGGCCTTTTATTTAAAAAATTTGCTGACTCGTGCTCTACAATATACAAGGGACCTTCTGACATCTCAACCTCATATAGGCCGCCTTTGGGTCCATATATCAGTCAACCAACCAAGCAAATTATCAGAGCCATTTTTAGCCTGTCAAGATCATACAGTGAATCCAAAATCTCTGCTTAGTGGGCCGATATCAATAAATTTGTCCTGATCCAACTTTATATTCTCTACCTTGATTCCATACCCTTAAGATCCATTTCCACATATATTTTCCAGTTTTATGTTGATATAACTGGCAAACAGAAGTTGGCAAATTGTTTTGGTGTCACATTGCACCTCCTTGTGGGTCATATTTTGAACCTCACTTTTGGATTCTGTTGAGACTTGAGTCTAGTTATAGGTCTTAGAAGCAAGAAAAAGTGATAGGAGTAGGTCCTAAGGATCAGCCAGGACTTGTCAGACAACTGCCTTAGGGAAGGCCATTAC
>NW_011889233.1:231182-242661 GCF_000151845.1 Pteropus vampyrus | reverse complement strand
AGTGATATCATGCAATATTTCTTTCTCTTTGTCTGGTTTACTTTATTTAGCATAGTGTCCTCCAGGTCCTAAGCCTTTAAAGAGTTTCCTCTATAGCAGGGGTCAGTACATTACCTCCCAAGGGCCAAATGTAGCCCACAGGCTGTTTTTGTATGGCCCATAGGCTAAAGTGGTTTTTACATTTTGAATTAAAATAAAATCAAAAGAATAATAATATTTATGACATATAAAAATGATTTGAAATTCAAATTTCAGTCTTCACAAACTTTTATTGGAACACAGCCATGTTCATTCATTTATAAATTGTCTTTGGCTGATTTTCTGCTACAGTGGGAAAGTTAAATTGTTGTAACTGACACTGGCCTGTAAAACCTAAAACATTTACTCTCTGGCCTTTTATTTAAAAAATTTGCTGACTCGTGCTCTACAATATACAAGGGACCTTCTGACATCTCAACCTCATATAGGCCGCCTTTGGGTCCATATATCAGTCAACCAACCAAGCAAATTATCAGAGCCATTTTTAGCCTGTCAAGATCATACAGTGAATCCAAAATCTCTGCTTAGTGGGCCGATATCAATAAATTTGTCCTGATCCAACTTTATATTCTCTACCTTGATTCCATACCCTTAAGATCCATTTCCACATATATTTTCCAGTTTTATGTTGATATAACTGGCAAACAGAAGTTGGCAAATTGTTTTGGTGTCACATTGCACCTCCTTGTGGGTCATATTTTGAACCTCACTTTTGGATTCTGTTGAGACTTGAGTCTAGTTATAGGTCTTAGAAGCAAGAAAAAGTGATAGGAGTAGGTCCTAAGGATCAGCCAGGACTTGTCAGACAACTGCCTTAGGGAAGGCCATTACAGTTTCTTTAGACAATAGCAGACTAACCTCTGTAGACAGGGGTGCAGGCTGCTTTTATGGGCAAAGAAGACTCAGTAGAATTTAGGGGTTTTAGGTCCTCAGCCTTATTAGAACCTGCTCATATGTCCCCATCCCAATTTTTAGGATCCTATTTCTTCCCAATCAACACCCTAAGTTTAACAAAAGAGACCCTGTGAGGTTAGAAGTTTCATTTGTGTTGTAATCCAGCCACCCACAGGATCTGACTTTGAGTTTGGTTTGCAGAACTCAGGCTCAAGGCTATGGAAAATAAGTTCCTTTCAGCACAGGCATAGCAGCTTTTAAGTTTCTTATACAGATCTTGAGCTGGTAATTTAAAGCTCTGAGCTCATCATTTCCTCCCGCCCCAACTTTTCCATCACAGAAACAACCAACCAACCAACCCAATTACACTCTTTATTTTAACTGAAATGTTCTATGGAAGCAAATACTTGGTCATCAGAGCCTTGTCTTCTATAAGAACCTGCTACAGGAAGCTACTGGTAATGATCTGAGTAACTGTTTTGCCACTTCATGCCATGAACCTATCAGTGCCCCCTTAACCACTAGAAACAGGATCATTAATGACTATAAATCTAGTTATATCAGAGAACCTATTCCAGAAAAACCTAGAACTCATCTCTAAGATTCTTTTTTTCTGAACCATTCTGAGACCAAATTCTGTGTCCGCGAAGGAGAACCACTAATGCGCGTGCACACACACGCATGCACACACACACACACACACACACACCAGGAATTTTACCTTTCACAATTGTGGGAGCTAGTTAAGCTGTTTCTGTAAGGCTTTTATCTCTGTGCTTGAGGCTGGAACTTACAGTCCATGGAGTAGGCAGTCAGGAAGGGAAGATGGATGTAAGGCTGGGAGAGCAAAAACAATCTGGAACGCACAAGCACAAACTAGTGTCCACGAAGATGGACTGAATTCCATGTTATTTTTGTGGTCTCTGACCTTGATAGTGCAGGTGTCTTGCTGAAGCCAGGGCTCTTCATCACGGGGCTAAGTACACCCCTGGTCCAGGAGTTGGAGAAGCTGAAGGAGGATCCAGGGGGAGGTAGAGCAGTTGTAGGCTGAGTTGTTGCCTTCCTTGTAAGCAACAAAATGCTGCTGCTCCAACTTCTACCCAGCAATTCCTCCACAAAGAGCTCTTACGGCCTTCCCTAACCATTAGCAAGAAGGAAAGTTCTGGGAAATGAAGTTTAACCTAGATAAGTGGACATATTGCAAAGTCAATTCAGAGGATGTTTCAAATCCTGTTTAATGTCTCCCTAGCAGGAGCTGGAGCCCATTAACTCACCAGCCTCACCAATTAGCAGCAAACATACCTCACCGAAGCAAGCAGTGACAGACTCTGCCAACACCCCAAGAAAAAAACAATCTTGCTTCATGTGAAGAAATCAGATTCCAGTTAATGTGATTTGGCCTTAATTTTTCCAGAATAAGAAATTGTCAGTATTGTACTTGGAAGCCTGGCTGCATTACAGGAGCCATTCCATTAGCTCTTGGCAAGGAATCTCTCCCTTGATATAAGGGTAAATGCAGAGGCTTCATTTCAGACACTATGCAACAGAAAAAGGTGTCTTATGCCAGAAGGGGTTTGAACAGCAGATGACAGCCTTTGGGGAGCATTGAGGCACTATTAGAGAGAATTCTAGATGTTTTTCCCAAGTCTCAAATTCAGTGTTCTGTCGTCTGGAGGTCTCAACAGACTCAATTCTTAAGAATTATCTTTTCCTTCCATGTTTAAATAAAAATAGCTTAAGCCCTGATCCCTTGACTTGGGAGAAACTCAGCATCCTCCTCAGCAGATCAACAAATTCTTCAGGACTATTGTTTTCCCTGATGGTATTCGGGATATCCTGAACTCAGCTAAAGACTACATTTCCCAGTTTCTTTTTGCGGATAGAGGTGGCCAATCAGACGCAAATAGAAGTCTTTGGGAGGGGATTCTGGAAACTCTTTAAAAGGGGATGAGTCACCTAGTGGTGCATTTCCCCCAACTTTTTATTTTCCTCTTTCTTTTTTTCCTGAAATGTGGCATGATGGCTGAGGCTCCTGCAGTCACTTTGTGACCCTGAGGATTGGAGCCACATGCTAAGGATTAACTCAATTTCTAGCCCCTCTCTCCTTATTGGAGGATAGGGAGTGGGGTTGAAAGTTTTAAGCTTCTAATCATGGCTTAGTCATTCTGGTGATCAACTCCCACCTGGGAGTCCACTAAGCGGTGCCTCATTAGAACAAAAGATGTGCCTATTACCCAGGAAATTACCAGGGATTTAAGAACTCTGCATGAGGAACTGAGGTCAAAGACCAAATATTAGAATAAAAGATGCTCCCAGTGCTCTTATCGCTTAGGAAATTGCAGGGTTTTAGGAACTGCATGCCAGGAACTGGGTGTAAAAACAAATATATGTATTTTTTATTATTTCACAATGACCAAACTGAATCACCTGGGGAGTTTCTCCCTCCACCCCAATTAGGAGGTCCCATTGTACATGACACTTTCAGAATCCTGTTGCTCTGTCTTTGATCCAGGATCAGAAAGTCGACACCACCCAGAATATAACTGCTTTTTTGTTTTCAATTTTGTCGTGTTTTATATTGAGGTATAGCTAACACATAGTAAAGTACACAGATCTTAAATGTATATGACACTCTGGTCAGTTCTGACCAATATATACATTCCTGTAATCTGCACCACTATCGGAATACAGAACATTTCAATCATTCGAGAACATTCTTTCGTGCTCCTTCTCAGTCAACCCCCAACCCCCACAGTAGAGGCAACATAATAGTAGTAGTGATGCAGGATGGGGCAAATCTTTCCGAGTGAGGGAGGACTCAAGCCTTTCACCTACAAAGAGAGAGCATCCTTGACTGCGTGCAGAAAAGAATTCAAGAACAAGTCAGAGTTAGAAACAAAAAAGAAAGTTTATTCAAGAAGCAATAACGCTCCATAGACAAGAGAGTGGTCTCCTCTCAAAGCCAGAGAATGAGTCCTTGAGTATTCCAGGAACTGGGTTTAAATCTGTTTTCCTTTCAGGGGATGGGTATGCAGCGTTAAAAGCATGGGAAGTACTTGTTAGCAATCTCAGCAGGAATTTTCTTGTAGGTTCCCTGTGGTCTGGCCTAGTCTTATGCCGATCAGCCAAGTTCCAGTGTCTAACAGCATGTAGCAGGTTCTGAATGCAGCCTGGTTTAATATTTACTCAATTTGAGTCATCTTCATGCCACTTTCCTATATTATTCAAGGCAACTATTATTCTGACTTCTATCATCGTCAATTAGCTTTGCTTATTCCAGAAATTCATTTAAGTGGAATTATACAGTCTGAGTTCTTTCATATCTGGCTCCTTTTACTCAGAATAATGCTTTTGCGATTCATCCATGTGTTGTGTGCACCAGTCGACCCTCCTTTTTATTGCTGAGCAGTTTTCCACTGCACAATTTGTATCTGCTCACCTATACTGTGGACTTCTAGGTCGTTTCCGGTTTTTTGTATTTTACAAATATTGTTGTTATAAACAGTCATGGACAAATCTTTGTGTGGACATCTGGTTTTCTTTCTCTAGGATAGATATCTAAGAATTGAATTGTTGGGTTGTATGTAAAGTGTACATTTACCTTGGAAAGAAACTGATAGTTTTCTAAAGTGATTGTACCAATTTTACACTTCAAGATATAGCAATATATGAAAATTCTACTTGCTCCACATCCTCTTGAATACTTGGTATTGTTAGTCTTTTTAATATTAGCTTTTCTGTGTAAAATAGTTTAACATTCTGGTTTTCATTTACTTTTTACTGATGACCAATGATATTGAGCATTTCTTCATGTGTTAATTGGCCATTTAGATATCTTTTGTGTGTGTGTGTGCATAACTGCATCTCAATGCCCGCAGGTTAGTGACTGGACATTGGAATGGTGTGGCCAAAAATCTCATCACCTTCACAACTATACTGGCCAGCAGAAAATAGCCAATTAGATAGAAAGATGGTCTCTCTTTTGGTCTTCCAAGTATCATAGCAGGGCCTCTAATTAGCAGAGCTGATCCACATCCAGAACCCTATCCCTGGGGCATCTGGAAAACATAGTATTAGCTTTTTCATCTCTATCCCATGGGAAGATGGAATGAGGGGTGAATGGATGTAGATTGTCAATCCTCCACTCATCCACGCAGTGGGTCAGCACTGCCCTTGATCTGCCCTGGAGGCTGTCAGGTATTCTCCTGAGCTGGTGAATCCTCAAGCCCAGGCTGTGCTCCAGTGGTGGCACATGAGATGATTTTAGGCCCCAGATAATTTTAACTCACATTGAATTCCATCACAGAAGAGTAAATCACTTTTTGAATATCTTTTAATTCATCAAATGATATGAGGGAGGAAGGATCTGTGTAGTAAAGAATTAACCTTACCCAGAAAGAGGTCTGGCTTATGCTCTCAGCTCCTGGAAAGTAAGCCCCTGGAGTGTCCTGCCTGGAAAAGAGCATCTTTGTTTACTCAGGGGTCTTGGGTCACCCCAGATAGCTTCTAACCACGGAATTGATCGTGGGGTCTTTGGGCCACAGGTGTCAGCTCAACTTCCAGAGGAGCTAGAAACTAAGGTGACTACATGGGTGGTTAGTCATTTCTTTCTGATCAAGCTCCAATAAAAGCTCTGGACACCAAGGCTTGCAGGATCTTCCGTGCGTGGCAATACTTTATGCATGTTGTTGCACATTGTTGCCAGAAAGTAGCACTATCCATGGCTCCACTGGGAGAAGACAGCTGGAAGCTCTGTGCTTGGAACTTTCTTAGACTCTGCGGCATGTGTTTCTTTCCTTGGCTAATTCTAATTTGGTTTATTTTACTGTAATGAACTGTAAGTATGAGTATAACAGCTTTCAGTGAGTTCTGTGAGCACTTCCAGCAAATTATTGAATCTGAGGGTGGTCTTGGGGACAAACTTGCAGTTAGTGTCAGAAGTGATGGTGGTCTCAGGCCTCCCAAGCTCTGCAGTGTCTTTGGGAAGACACTTTATGGCCTTCTCCAACAGAGTAGACTCTGGTCTCTGGCTCAGTGCCTTCAGTCAGCAACTCATTATCCAGCTAGAATACAATTAATCTCTCTACCTGTTTGTTTTCTTTGGGTTTATCTTTATGGCTATCTTCTATTTATATCAAGCAGTACTGGTTTTCCATATCTGATTGTGCCTTTAAAATAAATGTTATTTACGTTAAAAAGGGAGTCAACATATGTGTGTGTGTACACATATGTAATATACATGTATAGGTATATATACATATATATGTATATGAATGATATTCCTTCCCAGTTAAGCATCTATTCTGATTAGTAGGTGGTAGGTGCCAATCAAAAAATATCTTTAATGTCCTCCCTATATGTATATAATATGTATATCCCATACAAGATATATCAGATATGTAATATATGTATATTATTCTCAATATATGTATATACATAATACAGAATATATATCACATATATACAATGCATATCACATCCAACATATGTATTTGTTTTCATTGGATTTATCTTTTTGGCTATCTTCTATTTATATGAAGCAGTACTGTGTTTCCATATGTGATTATGTCTTTTAAAATAAGTTTAAGTTTAAAGAGAGTGGATCTCTTAAAAGTAAATAATAATACAAGTGGGATGAAATGTGGCAAAAATTGAGAAAAAAAATATAGAGAGTCATACTGTGATACACTCCAATATTCTTTTGTACTTTATTACTACTTTTCCTTTTTTTTTTTCCTATGCTACTCACAGCCCACTAAACTGATTTCATAACCCATAAGGAGGCTGTGACCTGAAGTTTGCGAAATATTGTTATGCAACCACTTGTCAATAGAACCTTGTCTCTTTCCTTGGCATGATGACCCTTAAGCCTGGGCAGAGGCCTCTGCCCCAAGCCTGTGCTTTGAGAGCCCACTCTGGAAGCATCTGGCTGAGCAACTACTCATGGACACAGAACCCAAGAGCCTTCAGGAAGTGCCTACTGGAGCCTGCGCTCCTTTCTGACCATGTTCTGGGAATCAGAGACCCTGGAATTCTCCACCCAAACTGCTCTGAGCCCACTCCAGGGCCGTTATGGTCTTCTTGGTGGGTATTCCCTTAAATCAAGAGGTAGCCCAGAGCCAGTCATCTGTGGGTTGATAGTATGGATGACACTTAGATGTGCAAGCTGAGTGTCCACACTCATGTGTGTGAGACCCCTCGCAGTGCAGGAGGGACCCAGAGTGCGAAGAAAAGAGGATCACTGTGGGCCCGGGATCTCCACTGTGCTTGCCCAGTTACCAATGTTACCTTCACTGTTAGGGGTGAGCTGGCACTGGGCAGAATCCAGCACTGACCCTCTCAATGGCTAGAGTCCCCACAGCCTGCTCGCTAATCCCTTCTGCTTTACCCCAGGCCAGCTTCATTCATTCTTGCCTTTGTTTGTGAGTGCATGACCCCCTCACTCTACTCCTCAAGGGGACCTTCTCCAGCCCCTGCCACTTTCTTCCACTCCCAGTTATGAATGATCGGAGATCATGAGACAAGGACCACAGTGCTTTACTTTTTATCTGAACAGAATGGTGCTGAGGGGAGCCAGGTAGCCTTCAGGGCAGGGAGGGTTGGGAAGGTAGGGGGCTCAGGCCATCAGCTCTGGCTCTGGCTCCATCTGTGTCTTCCCTCTCAAGCTGGGCTTTACTCATTATGCTGTAGGCTCTGCAAGGGGAGGGAGGAGGCTGGTATGAGCCAGTGGAGGCTCAGTCTCAGGTGTCATCAGGTCATTGGCCCCACTTCCAAAGGGCTCACCTGTTATAATTCCGGCATAATCGGGGCAACTGTCTACACTTGCCACCTGTGGGTGAAGGAAATGATCCAGTCATGAGTTAAAAGAATGTTGATTTCTACATGTGCTCTGGATCCTGGAAGAAAAAGCCCATCAACCGTGCCCCTTGGGAAGCATCAAGGCAACTCTGAGCAAGTGATGAGAAGCAGACAGCAGAAGAGCTGATGTAGGGCCCAAGGGAGGAGCCCCCCCTACACACAGAGGAGCCCTTTGAAAACCCTCCCACCTTGTGTGTTATTCGTTTGTTCAGCAAATGTTTAATGTGCACCTACTAGGTGCCAGTTACTGATCTAGGCACTGGGGACACCACTGTGAACAAGAACAACTAAAATCCCTGCTCTAGTAGAGCTGACATTCTAGTGAGGGAGACTAACAATGAGAAAACCAACTAAGTCAAGCGTATGGATGGTGATAAGTCAGATGGTTATGAGTGCTGTGAAGAAAAAGAAAGTCAGGAAGGAGGCAGAAGACCTGAAGGAGGTGAGGGGAGAGCCACTTGGATCTGGAGGAAGGGTATTCCAGGCAGAGAGAACAACCTGGATGTATTAGAGGAGGGAGGGTTAGAAGACAAAGGGGACTTCTGAAATCAGCCCTCTTGTCTCCTGGCCACCATCTCTGCCTCCCCTGCTCCCTGGCCTCTTCTAGGCCCTTCCTGCAGTTATTGCCACATCAGCTCATTCCTGCGCCCAGGGTTCTGCACTTACTCCTCCCTCTATTTGTTTGTTTGTTTTTTAAATCATCGTTCTCATCCTCAGGAATCAGTTCCGATTTTACCTCTTGAGAGGGAACACCTCTCCCTGTTCCTCTCAGTCACGTGGTATGGCTTTATTTTCCTCATGGTCATTATCTTTCTCTGTATCCACTCTGCTCATTAGTGCATTTACTTGTTTGTTGTCATCCCCCCACCAGATGTCAGTTCCCCCAGGGCAGGACCAGCATCACAGCACAGGTTGGGCACAGAGTAGGTGTCCAGAAATATTTGTCTTTGGAGCAATTTATGTACCCAGAACCAACATTCAGGTTCTGTCTCCAATTCTTATGTGCTGTGTGGCCTTGGGAAAACCCCTCAACTCTCTGAGCCTCACTTTTCCTACACAGGAGAGAATAGGACCAGGCACAAAGTCAGGATCAATAAACACATGTTGCTTGATCCCCAATTCAATTCAGGTATGTGTTAACAATCTCTTTTTATTACTGTTAGTGTTCTGCCTCCCATCTTAAGACTAAAAAGATGTGGCTGTGCCCGCTTCCCTGATGAAGAAGTTGGACAAGAGAGATAATGAAACTTGGTGTAGATTACATAGCTTAACTGAAAGCTTGCAAACTGGTGGCCCTCATATTTTATTTAATCTGCAGCATTTTTTAAATTAATTAATTTTTTTAATTGAAGAAATTATTTAAATTCCCTCCCCCTGTCCGCCTCCCCCAAATCTGCAGCATTTTAAAAACTTTTAAAAAATAGTTCCTCTGTTAGTCTCCCTCTGCCTGCTTCCCTGTGCAATGCTAAGCCCTGGGAGGTTGACCTGAGAGTCCAGTCTCCAGCACCTTGCCCTCTACTTGAACTTTGGCAAGAGAGAAGAGGGCAGCGGGAGAGAAAGGTTTATACATCTGGTTCCCTTCACCCCTGCACCCTCCTGGCTGAGTTACAATGATGCAGTACCTGCAAACTTCTCTGACAGTTCCATCTCTCACCAGGCCCCAGCACAGCCATTATCTCCCCTCATTCTTTCAGGCCCATGTGATCACAGCTCCCCACTGTCACTAGTGCTGGAGGCCGCATGATCCCGTTACCCTGCTGCCACCACATAAACAAGCCCAGGCCAGCATGCTGGAGGGTAAAGACCACAAGGCGAAGAACCAAAGTGCCCACAGAAGCAGAGCTTCCTGTTAACCTGCAGTTGACCTTATTGCATGAATAAATCCAGCTGTGACCAGAACAACCACCCAGCTGAGCCCAGCCTACATTTCCAGATTGCACAATTGAGAACTAAGTAGATGGCTGCCATTTTAAGCCACTGAATTCTGGGGTGGTTTGTATGGCTATGAAGCTAGGGATATGCCTCATTTAAAACCACCTTGCCCAAAGGCCTTCAAGAACCTACCCCCCTCCCGCAACCTCAGAGTTTACTCCAAGGCCTTCCCCCTCCCATTCTTAGTGCCCCTCCCGCCCAATGCCCATTCTCACTGGTGAGGATGACAATGCCTGTGATGAACAGCACAGCTGCGACTATCAGCCCCCGTTTCCGGAGAGTGACTTCGTCTGCAGAGAGAAAAGCGGAGGAGTATGGTGAGAGGAGCTTCACCCCTCCCCTCCCCCACTCCCACATCCTCCAAGGGTAACTTACCATAGGAGAAGGGGTCATCCTCACTTGAACCTGCAGGAGACAGACAGGGAGCAAGTTGGAGCTCAACAAGGGTTTGTGGAGTAAACTGGTGAATGACAGGGTCAGGGAGAAGGGACATCTGTGTCTCAGCCTTGGTGCACTTAGAGCAAAACCCAAAGTCCTCATGTGACAACAGTCCGGCTCCCATCACCTCTCTAACTTCACCTCCTCACTCTCTCCTTACTCATTTTCTCCAGCCCTGCGGGTGCCCTACCAGGCCACGTGTCACCTCAGGGCCTTTGCACTGGCTGCTCCCTCTGTCTAGAGCACCTGTCCCCAGAAAGCCTCATGGCCTCCCCCTCAGCTCCTTCTCAGAGAGTACTCTGTGGCCCTTTACAGAAATAAATACTCCCCAGTCACTCTCTCAGCCTAACTCTGTTTTATTTTTCTTGATAGCAACTTAAAACCACTTGACATATAATTATTATGATTATTTATTATCTCTCTCCCCACTAAATGTCTGCCCCATGAAGGCAGAGATTTTTATTGTCTTGTTCACTGTTGTATCCCTGGCATTTGAATAGTGGCTGGCACATAGGTAGGTGCTCAATGAATATTTTTTGAATGAACGAATGAATGAATAGACTGTGTAATCTATGGGCGTATTATTCCCATCTGTTCATTAGGGTCGGCTAGGCAGGAAGTGGAAGACAGAACCACGAGGGGAAGAACCATGGTGCCCCTAGAAACAGAGCTCCCTGTTGATCCCCAAACTGATCTCAGATGCATGAGTAAGTCCAGATGAGACCAGAAGAACAACGCAGCTAAACCCAGGCCAGACTTCCCAATTGCAGATTCAAGTTTAGTTCTCAAGAACTAAATAAATGGTTGTCATTTTAAGTCATTGAAATGTTTTTAGGTGGTTTGCATGCAGCATTCATTAATCTACTCAGGTTTTTATTGCATGTCTACCCCGTGCCCACCATCTGCCAGCCTCAAAGTCATATATTCACCCCACATATGTTTACCGAGGAGTAGTCTGCCCTGGAAATACACGGTGAATAGGAGATAGCCTATTTCCAGTCTGGGAAGGGAGTTACTGACTAGTCAGCCGGAGAGTAGGGTCCATCATGAAGTCTTTGCCTAGAGACTGCTTGGAGAGCATGGTGCTTTTAGTCGGATTGGCAGAGAATGGCCGGAAGACGGTGGAGAGCAGGAGTGAGCCATGGAGGAAAACAAGGGGCATCACTGAATGTCTATATTTGAGAATAAAGCCCCTCTCCCATGCCTACATATTCAGTGGGCAGGCACAAGTGTCCCCCACTCCCACCCCTGGAAGCAGTTACGAGTGGCAGGTATGGAAATATTGAAATAAGCCTGACTCCCTGGTTAAGACCAGTTG
>NW_011889233.1:217918-230542 GCF_000151845.1 Pteropus vampyrus | reverse complement strand
TTCAGCACCTCACCTCCTAAACATGAACTGATGGCCAAGGATTCCGACATGTTCTGGAAAGTCGTGCCCAGAGGGAGGTATAAGCAAGATCAACAACATGGACAGAGGAGGAGGTTACAGAAAATGTAAAGGACAGCCTAGGTGGTGTGTGGTGCTCAGGCACCCTGGTGCGAGAGAGCCTGGGTTCAAATTCCATTCTGCCACTCAGGGCTGTGTGTCCTAGGGCCAGCAGAGTAAACTCTCTGAGCAGCAGCTCCCTTCCCTATAAAATGGGGTTATGACAGTTCCCACCACATAAGGCGGTTGTGAACATTGTGTGAGTGAATACATGAAAGCTTAGCACAATGCCCAGCACAGAGCAAACTCTCAGCAAATATTGGCTGTTGTTATCATCTACTTGGTACTCTCCTTAATTCTGGGAACAGCTCCCCAGCCCTTCTGTTTCTCTTATTGTGACCCAGGCCACAAGGGGGAGCATGTAACCAAGTCTGGCCCTTCCCTGGGACCTTTCAAATCCAAGTAGGGATTCTTAGTGGAAGCTTGATGAAGTTTCTTGAAGCTCTGAGCTAGCGGATGACAGGAGCCATTTCCTCTCATGGTGGAGAACAAGTTCTAGCACAAGAGAAACAAAGATGGAGGAAGGGAGGTATGAGGGCTTCTGTGCTCAGGCTTTGGGGGGCTCTGAGGCTCAGCCATGCCTTTTACCACTTGGCTTCATGACCCATCAGCCCTATTGAATTTCTGTCACATATAACCAGGAATATGCAACAACACACATAACTCTGGTCAGCGAGGACTTAGAGCAAGTGAATCGGAGATATGAAGATGTTTTCTCAATTGGAAAGTGTGGACAGAGCGGTTACACCCCTGTCCCCACTTGCGTGCAACGTAGAAAAATTTCCTTCCCCAAGACACTTTATGTCTATCTGTTGCAAAATTGTCTTAATAGACAGATTCTGTCAGAATGAGATGATTTACTGCCATCACTGGAAAATTGTAACAATTATAAAAACTGTTATGGGGAATGGCATGGCCTTAGATTTGTGTCAACCTTGCACAGTTCCCAGTCTGCACACTGTGTGTATGTCAGCCTGGGAGTGGCCCAACCTACAGTACTTTCCAGTAGGGGCTGCTCCTCAAATGAATCATCACACAGCCATTAGAAGCCACCTGTTGCCTTCATCTAGGCTCAGCTCCCTTTCCCACTTCTCTGATAACATTAGCTACTCACTGGTCTTGAGAGGATACATCTCTTCCCTGACTCTTGGTCTATGCAGTTCAGACAGATGTACCTTGTTCTCCAGCCCCAGGGTTGGGGCACAAAACTCAGGCCTGACCAATCAAGCCTATCCATTTCCCAGGCTCCCATTGGTCAGATATGGGCATGTGACCCCAGTTGGGCCAATGAGAGTCAATTCTAGACCTTGGGCTACAGATTATGAGAAAGAGCTCTCTCTACCTGCTGAGTTTGTGATCTAAACTTAGAACTACGGAACTATTTTTGCCATCAAGAGGAGAAAGTCCACTTGAGAATGAAGACAACAGATCTGAAAGAGGTACCTCTGGACTTTACAGAATATGTATACCCAATAAGTCTTTTTATTTTAAGTTGGGTTTTCTGTATTTTGCAACTGAAAATCTCCTGCTCTAACAAGAAGACATACATAAAAGGAACACCCACAGCTGCATTTCCCAGCACCAGCCCCATGAAGGAACGTGAACAAAAGAGGGTCTATCAAGCTGAGAAAATGCTGCAAACTAGTTGACCCTCTTAGAGACATTTGCTGCAAATAAGCTTTATTAAGACTCTGAGAAGTCCTGCCAAAAAAGAGACATGTTTAACTTTATCTCAGTTTCCCAAAGACCTTTGGCCGCAAACCAAAAAAATTTTGTTGGAAAATATATTAACAATTCCTCAAACGAATGCTCTGAGAAGCATCCTTGGGGAAATGCTGACCTAAATAGAGAATTAAACAAAACTTGTATGTTGCTGTTCTAGTGCCGGGCTCTACCTTCCATGCTGCTCTTGTCTGTGCCCGGATCTGTGATTAGAAGCACATCCATTCCCGTTGGTTGCTGCTTCTGGGTCTCTGTCTGGGTCTGTGTTGTTTCTACTGAGGTCAGAAGAACAAGGAGGGGAGGGTAAGAAATGAGTAAATCAGCAACACGTGCATCCACAGTACAGCAAGGTGCCCTCTCCCCCCATCAGGCTGGCACAAACCCAAGACATTCATATACCAAGTGGGGCTGTGAGAGTGGTAAAGGGGGGCTCGCACACTGCTGGTGGCAGGGCAGATCGGTACAGCCATTTCCCCAGCGGCTTTTAAAACAAATTTCAGTGTTCATGTCCTTGGCCCCATAGTGGTATGGGTAAAAGCAGGGCTCTAGAGCCAGAGTCCTGGACCCTGATCCCGGCCATGTCACTGACATGCTGTGACACCTTGGGCGAGTTAATCTGAGCTTCCATGTCTTCATCTGTTTTGTGTGAAGGTTGAATGAGTGAATATGGGTAAAATATATAGAACCATGACCGACACAAAGCACTGTAACTGTTTGATGGAGGAGGAAGGGAGAAGGTTGCTCATTGTTGCACTATGTCTAGCAGAAAAAATTGGAAGCAGCCAAGGTGATCATCAAGATGTGCATGGCTTCATTAACTGTACGTGGGCACCCTGTAGAATAGCACTCAGCAGTGAAAAAGAACAAGATCAGTGTTTTCACGGAAATGTGGGAAGAGCTTCCAAACATCGTTTCACAAGGGAAACAAAACTGATTGCAGAATAACAATCATATAATGTCCTTAAGCTCACACAAATACACCTCTCAGTCAATGTATTTTCTCCAGATCACACGCACGTGATACAGTCTCATTATGGAACCATCCCCAACCCAATGCTAACAGTCGGGGCCTCACAGAGATGGGGGTGAGAAAGATGGGGAATGAAAAGGGATTTCATCTGACCTACCACATTTTTATTATTTCCAAAGAGAATGTGTTTATGTACTACTGCATCATTAAACATTAATGGAAAAAAAATGAAGAGCACTTTTTGAATTATGTTAAGTTCCAAGAAAAAATTCAAAATGATTTTAAAATTTAAAAAAGAAAAAAGATAAAGAGATTAAAGGAAGAAATGAATGAGGTTGGCACATGGGGAGTTTCCGGGATGTTTGCAAAGCTCTATTCCTTGACCTGGTGGTGGTTACACAGGGGTTCAATTTAGAATAATTTGCTAAGTTGTCCATTTATGGTTTTTGTACTTTTCTACATGCATATTATTTTCTACAATTTCAAAAGATTTTTTTTAAAGAAGTGAATAGAGCTCCTGTTTGGTCCAAGCTGCCCCACCACAAATTAAACCAGGGGATTCAGAGCTGGGGGTTCAAATGGGTAACTAAGGATCCAGGGTGTCAGAGCAAGAGGAGGAACAGTGTCTGTCCCAGGCCCATTTCCCCACAACCCACCCCCATACCTGCCCCACTCACCACCAGCCTGCAGGGTCGAAGTCTGAAGGGTGGACTGGAGTTCTGGGTGAACAGTGTCTGAAGTCCAGAAACAGGGAGGGAGAGAAGAGAGAGAAGATCTGGAGAAGGCCCATGGATGGAGATACAACAGGATTTCCATAGCAACTCAGCTTTGGTGTGATGGAAATGACTTAATTAACCCAGCCATTTGCTCACTGCCTACATACGATGCCAGTATCTCCCCTGCCTCAGGCCCTTCCCTCCCACAGATACCCAGTCCCTTTCTCAGAATCCACCTGCCTCTGGTAAGAGCCCCCGAACTTCCTTTGGGGAACCATCCTTCCCTAACTCTTAGTCTACTTGGTTCAGTGGGGCTGGCACCAGTCTTGTTGGAGGTTGAACATGAGACTCAGGTCTGGTCAATCAGCTTTCTGTGCCTGTGGCCACATTATCAGCTCGTGGGTGGGCAAGTGACCTGAGCCTGGTCAATGACACTCAGTTCAGCAAATGCTGGATTGGGGAAGGGGAAATTCTCTTTCCTCCATGTTCTTAGCAGGTAGAATGGAAGCCCCAGGTCTCCAGATACCATCTTGGTCCCATGAGAGAACAAACTTCCTGAGAATGAAGCCAACACGGAGAAAACAGAACCAAGAGATAGAGACAGGTTCCTGATATCACCATTTGAGAAACTACATTGAGCCATACCTAAAGGTCTATCCCTGGACTTTTCATTTACACGAATTCAAAAATTCCTGTTTGGTCCAAGCTTGTAATTTTTATTGCTGTTCTTATTTACAGCGACAGGATCTTAACAGAGCTATCCCTCTTTCCTCACCTGATGTCTCCGTCGGGACACGAATGTTCACAGTGTTCACAGTGGCTGAGTCCACCAGAGAAATGGGTGTGGTCTTCTCCAATGTCTGCCCTGAGAAATCAAGGATGAGAAGCCAGGGAGGAGCCTCTGGTCTTCCTCTTACCAACACCCCCACCCTGCCCTCCCTTCTGAGATCTGGGGGGTAACTCAGGGGTTCTTGTCTGCTGGTAGAACAGCAGACCACTGTTTGATTGAACAGCTTCGGTGGTATCAATCCATGAACCTGGAAGTGTTTCAAGAAACGCTGATGCCCCAGCACTTTTCCTCCAGCCCCCTCTCCCTGCCCATCCTTGTGGGATAGAAGAGACAGTTTAGCCTAGTGAGCCCAGCGTTAGAGTCAGCCAGGGCCCCGATCTCAAATTCTGTTCCTAACGACTTCCTCGCTGTGTGACCTGGAGCAAGTGAAAACCCCATTCTGAGCTTCAGTTGCCTCAACTGCAAAGTGGGGATAATTTAATCTACTTTTCAGGGCCGTAGAGAGAGTGAAATCAGATGGATACAGCAAATGGTGCGCCCTGGCCCAGCCTCCATCATCTCCCTCCAGGATCATCACAGCAGGCTCCTCCTTAGTCTTATACTACCTTCCCTGCCCTTACAGTACACTCCCTACAGGCAGCAAAGGAGGGAGCCTGTAAACACCTGAGGCAGATCATGGCCCTGCTGGCTCAGAGCCTCCCCTGAGTGCACCTTGCACCTGGTAAAAGCCAAAGTCTTCACGCTGCCCCTAAGTTACCACCCCACCCCCCACCATCTGGTCTCTTGTCACTTCTCTGACCTCTTCTCTTCCCACCCTGCCTCTTGTTTACCCCAACCCAGCCATGTAGCCTGCCTGCTGTTCCTCCCACTCACCAGACAGCACTCAGCCCTCAGATACCTGCTCGGCTAATTCTCTCACCTCCTTCAAATGTCTGCCCAAATGTCACCCTGTCGTGAAGCCTTCTCTGACCACCCTATTCAAACAATCCTTATTCCTCTCTATTTTTCTCTATAACATGTATAACCTTCTAGTATACTATATAATTTACTGATGGGTTATTTATTGTCTTTATGCATTGCAGTTTACACAGTGCATAGAATAAGATCTGACACATAGCAGCTGCTCAGCGAATACCTGTTGAATGACTGAAGGAATAGATGAAAAATATTTTATTCAAGAGAACTTTTCAGTGGAGCGTACGCTCTGGGTTCCGGGGCAGGCAGGATGATTAGATTCCAGCCCTTCCACTAGCTAGCCTCTGGCACAGGCATTTCCCTTTGCTGAGCCTCAGTTTCTTCATTGCAA
Source organism: Pteropus vampyrus (assembly GCF_000151845.1). Lineage (NCBI taxonomy): Eukaryota > Metazoa > Chordata > Mammalia > Chiroptera > Pteropodidae > Pteropus > Pteropus vampyrus. The sequence continues at coordinate 224,921 of NW_011889233.1, read as the reverse complement.
AAAGGCAGGACAATATGTATAATACAGTAGAGCTGAAGCTGAAGCAAGCTCCCGCACATGGCACTTGCCATGTGGAAAACACCTGCCAATGCCACCACAGTCACTGCCTACAGGAAGCACCTCCCAGGCAAGGGGGAGACATCTCCAGCTCTTGGACTGGTCCCCGTGCACTCCCTTTGCATTACTGTGCATCACCCAGAGGATCCAGGGATCTGCTCTGCTGGGAGCCCAGGGTTCCTGGCTGCAAAGTGGAAAACCAACACCGATCTCCCCCGCCAAATTAAACTCAGTGAGTTCTTCTTGGAGGTGAAATGGAGGCTGCTCAGCAGGACAGGCTCTGGCCAGACTCTTTGGAAGCGGCCACCTAGGTCTGAGGTGTCCAAAAAAGGTAGACCGCTGGCCCCCTCATTGGGGGTCCCACTTCCGGGTGCCAGCTCAGTAGGAGGGTGAGGACACAGGACTGGGCATCCAAACTCACCAGCTGCCCACCCAGCAGAGCACTCGTGGTGGGGGTGGGGGCTCTGGGGCAGGATGGAGACAAGGGCTGGGCCTTACCTCTGGTGGGGAGAATCAGGCCAACAATGGTGACGAGGCACAAGTGAACAGAGGGCGACATCTAAGGGGCAAGCGGGAGCTGGGGTCAGCCATGATGTCAGTGAGGCAGGCCCCGCACAGGCCCTGGGGGTCCCTTCTGCCCGCTTCCCTCCCCTGAGCAGGTACCTCTGGTTTCAAAGACACTCTGCCAGGGCTGACAGGAGAGTCTCAGAAGTAGAGGTCCCCAGTCGCCACCCCCTTCTTCCCTCTGAGTCTTCAAGGAAGATAAGACACATCAGACCAAACTGGGCTTCCAATAGTAGCACACGGACACCCCCGAGGCAGAGGAGCACCTATCCTTCCCGGACTGACCCTGCGGGCACCGGGAGGCGGCTGGGGCGCAGGAGTAGATCCTGAGGCCTCTCCCCTCCCTCTGGGGCTGTCCCCCACGAGAAGAAGTCATCAAGGAGGGGAAAGAGGAAGAGTGAGTAATGTGCTCCTGATCTCAGAGGAAAAAATGAGTGGTATGGGGGCCTCGCTGCAGGAACAATAGAACAGGATGCTGGGCAGCTCTGGGGGGGACTGGTCAGAGAGGGATGGAGGAGAGTTGGGGAGACCCAGGCAGGAGGAAGAGAGAAGCAGGGCAGCTCACGAGCAGGCGGGAGAAGTGAGCATGAAAGGGGGCGGAGAGGATCGGTTAAGGTCAGTCTTTACCCACCTGGGCCCCGGCCCTGGACAGAAGGGAGCGGGTGGAGGAGGGTCGGAGGAGAGACTTACGTCCGAGCCGGCAGCCTCGTGAAGAGAGGGCAGCTGCGGCAGCCGAATCCAAGCAGAGGGTGTGGCCAGCAGAGCAACGGCGGGGCGGGCGGGCGGGAACCCAGACTGGCTCAGTCATTTCCTCTTGGGTTTCCTGGCTTCGTAGCCCAGAGTGGGAGCAGGAAGAGGGAGACGCTAAGGGTCATGGGTGGGGGCAGGGGTGAGAAGCAGGGCAGTGACCCCCACCCACCCAGCCAGGGGGAGGTTGGGTGAGGGGAATAGGACAGGCAGGTCTTGGTTGGGTGGGGCTCCTTTGGGAATAGGGTGGGGGGAGAAAGAGGAGGGGTCTGTTAAGGTCTCTGGGGGAAGAGAAGAAAGGGGTAACTGGTAGGGAAGGGAAGGGAAACTCGAGGGGCTCAGAGAGAGAGGAGGAGGCCACTAGGGGAGGGGAAGGATAAGGAGGGGAACGATTCTGGGGACGTGGGAAAGAGCGCCCCCAGGTTTGGTTTGCCCCTCCCCCATTTTTGTCCCCACAGATGAGAACACACAGACAGAACAGGGGGAAAAACCAAATGCACATTTATTAAGCTCAAGACATAAACACCGAGGGTGCAGGGGAAGAGATCTTTGGAGAGGGGGAAGGAGGTGCAGGGGGGCAGTACACGGGCTCTCTGGGGGGCTGGGGATTGACTCCCAGACTCCAGGAGCTGGAGGCCTGAGTCCCTGGATCTGGGCTGCAGATGGACTCTTTGGGGGATCGGACTCTTTGGGGGGTCGTAATTGCCAAGGCCTGGGGAGGGGCAGCGGGGTGCAGCGGCTCCAGCCTCGGGGTGGGTGGGGCGGCTCATTCGGGGGAGCGGTCCCCAGCGATGCAAAGCTGGGGTCCCCACCGCCTCCACCCGGTCCTCAGGCTCCCACACTCGGGCAGGCACAGCAGTGGGAGTGCCAGTGCTGATTTTATACACCACCACCTCCAGGGGCTGGAGAGAGAGAGACAGGGAAGAGAGAAGAGAGGAGGGATGAAGAGAACTTAAGCCTGGGTCGGCGACTAGAGGGGTGGAAGCAACACCTTTTCCACAGCCAGTGAGCCCTCCATCCCCACCATGGAATACAGACTCCCAGGGACGACCACTCTTGAGTTGTCTTGCCTCCCCACTTCCTAATGTCTGGTCCATATAGGGAGACCTGTTACTTTTGTCCTTCTTCATAAGACACTCTCATGGAGGGGAACATACCTGGGAGGAGACTGAGACCCCTGACCCAGCTTGAGCTTTTCCGGGGCATCCTCTTGCCAGAAAGGGAGTCTCCATCCCTCTCCAATGCCCCCAACTTCCTTCCAGACACACATCCACCCCATGCCCATACTCAGCCTCCTCAACATTAAGACGCAACAGGAATTCCCGTTTCCCAGCCACTTGGGACTATCACTCAAATGGAGTGGGTCAAAATCTTATACATAGTCTTTCTTAGACCATGCCCCAGGTGCCAGGTCCACCCACCCCAATCATCCACAAAGTGCACTCTTAATGTTTTCTGGTTTTGTTTTTGTTAAGGCTTCAATCTAATTGTGTTTGCTTAGCTTTATGAAAAAAATACAAGGCAGGAAATACATCATGTTCGACACATTCCTCTCATCAGAAGGCTGAGCAGTTACCCTAGTATACCACATCCTTTGCTTCTCTCATCCACATTGGTTGGGTATGGCGGCTGAAGATGAGCATCGAGGTACTGTGTGGCTTCCCTTTACCCAGAGAAACTTCAGCCTCAGTTTTCCACCAAGACTTACATGCCAATTCTCTGCTGCATCTTTAAGGTACAAGCTCACAGATCTTTTAAGTCTCATTAAAAGAAGATGGAATGAAATGCATGAAATTCCACACCAAATCTCCCCAAATACTGAGCACCCTAAGGTCCATTTTTTTAGTTAGAAGAACTTTATAAGAGGCAGAGAGATTCCCATCTGATTTTTTTAAAAGTCCCTGGAAAGGACACAGTTCCACTAAAAACAGGTCAAGATATTTTTACATAATTAAAATTAACACCCTCGAGGAGTCAAAATCTTTCATCTACATGCTTATCCCTCTCCTACATCCTACATCTCCATCTTCCTTTACGCTTTCTATCCACCTGCACCCACTCTTCCTCTCCTACATTCCATCTTCCTCCTCCACTCTCCACCCCTCTAACACCTCCATGCCCCTCATCCTCATCCCCTTCCACACTTCCCCCAACAGCCATCATCCTCGTTGCTTTTCATCTCTCTTATATTTTCCATCTTTCCGTCCTCATGCTCCTGACATTCCCATATTCTCTTTTCCAACACGGACTTAAAAAATCTGTATTCTATATATCTCTCCTTTCATTATTTTGATATAATTGTTCAGAAGCTCTTCCTCCCTCCCTCCTCCCTCCCTCCCTCCCTCCTTCCTTCCTTCTTTTTGCTTTGTCATTTCAACCTAGATCTTTCAAACTGGACAATAAAGTCTGGAAAACACTTTATCTTCCTGCTTCTCTAATACTGAATTCTGTCTTCATTCTGACTGCAGAAGTCCTTTTTCCATGTAGGGCAACTCTCTTCCCAGGCTTATGGCTTTCTCCTCTGGGGAATTCATTCATCCTTTACAGGCTTGTGTACTTGTTTCTGGGAGGCTTAGTGGACTCTAGGACATTTCACATCCCACTGACTCTCCACGGTTTACCATTTTTGATCTGTGGATCCTCAGCTCCTACTGAATTTCCCATGTCCATTCATTGGGTTGGTGGCCTCATTCTTAGGGACATCCAGTGCAGCAACCATTCTAAAATGACTCCTCTTTCTGCTCCCACCTGTCCTGCTCCCAGAACCACACCATTTCTCACCCTTACCTGAGGAGGGAAGCTCCGACTTACAGGATTTGCATGTCGGGCTGTGGAAGCAAAGACGAGAGAGAAAAGCATAAAGAGGCTCAATAGCCACAGGCTTTACGGGAAACACATGGCAGGCCAGGGGCCCTTCTGTTGCAGAAGCACCCCCAGGTCCCAGGCTGCTCCCTCCCACTCCCCTCTTTCCCCCACTGCTGCCAGACCTCTCAGACCTGGGGTCCGCCTTCCTGCATTTCACCTTCTTGCCTGTTAGGAGAGAGAGAACAAGGAGGCAGGACATAAGGCTCTGCTCTGGTCAGAAGCCAGCAGGGGAGCTGTAGGTACCTGGGGACCCCCAGGAGGCCCTCGTTGAGGGGTTGTGGAGCCCAGGAAAGAGTTATACTTACTGATGATGATGAGGATACCCAGCAGGAACAATATGGTAGCCAGAGTCATGCCCACAGTCTGCACAGTGTCATAGTCTGGGGAAGATAATGGGGGACATCAAGGTGGTGGCGGCATCTCAGCCCCAGCCCCCAGCCTGGCTTCAGATTACCCACTCAGGGGCCCAGAAGTCAGGAACATCGCAGGCCATGCTGGAGGCTTCCCCAGCGGGTTAGTGTGAGCACTGAGAGCTTGCCTCCCCTTGTCCTCTCTCCCCCATTACCCTCCTTTGACATCGTTGTAGCTTCCTTTTCCCTGGTCCCGTCCACCATTGTCACCCATTTGGACTACTGCAGCAAGCAACCTTCTCCTTGGTATCCCCACCCCCAGCCACAGGGATCCTGTTAACACACGAGTCAGATCAGGGTCCTCCTCAGCTCACAGACCCCTCCTCACTCTCCATTTTCATTGCACTCCAAGTAAAAGCCAAAGTCCTCACCACGGCCCACAAGGCCCTGTATGATCGAGTCCCTGTTTTTTCTCAGACTTTATCTAACTCTACTTTTTCTCAATTTCCTAACTCCAGGCGCACTGGTCGCCCTGCTATTCCTGGAGCATATCAGGCATGGTCCTGCCTCAGGGCCTTTGTACTTACTCTTCCTTCTAAATGAAAGCTCTTCCCTCCCTTGTCGACTTTGGGGCTTTACTCAAATGTCAGTAAAACTTTCTCCGGTTCTCCTGTTTAGAATTTCCCATCCTCTCCTCAATGCTTTCCAATCTCATTCTTTATTTTCCTTCATAAGAATTATTCTTGTCTAATATACCACAGTAAACATTTGTTGAAATATTAATTTATGGAGCATCCACTCTGTACCAGTGGTGGTCCAGGCCTCTGCCCTCAGGGAGTTGACTTTCATATTGTGATCAAGCATTAAACAAAATAAAACAAAAACTGAGTCATGTGATCATGGATAGATGTGGTGTGGCTCCTCTTGCCTGGAAGTCTGGAAGGGCATCTCCTAAAAGAAAAGTCAATATTTGATCTGAGGCCTGAAGAAGGAAAAGGAGCATTAACCAGCTGGGTGGAGAGCTAGAGGAAGAGTATTCCTAGCAGAGAGAACAGTAAGTGCAAAGGCCCTGAGGTGGCAAAGCACTTGGCATACTAGAGGAAGAGTATGAGTGAGCAAAGACAGAGGACGGGAGGGTGTTTAGAGAGGGAACTGGGCCAGGTCTGCTAGACCTGGGGATATGATTTAATAGCATCAGCCAAATAAATTTTTCCCATAATCCTCATGGGTAGGAGCTATTACTATGCTTTATTTACAGAAGGGCTCAGAGAGGCAAAGTTGCTTCCTCAAAATCAAATAGCTAGTGAGTGGATAAGCCAGGATTCAAATCCAGGCAGCCTGACCTCAGAATTGTTTGCTTCTCTGGTGACCCCAATACACCAGCCAAGAGTCCTGATGAAGCCTGAAGGGGGTCCAGAGAGCATACCTCCCCCACACCCAATCTGATGCTGTCCTCCATGAGCCCAGCTGGTGTGAACTGTATCTCTGTGAACACATGACCAGTGGCCCAGCACGTATCAGCCACAGCTGAAGCCACTTCAGCAGTGACCCATGGGGATCTGCAGCCACCCCTTCATCCAGCCCCAGAGAGCCCTCATCACAGAATCTGCCACTCACCATAGTAAAATGGGTCAGGTTCCTGAGGAACTGTGGGAAGGAAGGCAGAGAAAGAGAAGGAAAACATATTTCAACCCTGGTTTTCTTAATATTTTTGAGGATCCAGATGGAGCCATTGGCCCAGTGATTTTTGTGTAGAAATCAGATAAAGAGACCCCTTGCTCTGGGTGGTATAGCTTCATGGCAGGACACAAGGCTTGAAGAGTGAAGCATAGGATGGATTCCAGCCCCTACTTACTCCATTAGTTGGTACCTTCCCTTTTTCAGTGCACAACCTACCCAACCATACATGGCAATCCTGGTCCTAGTGCCCTGTGGCGGTCTTTTGCAAGCTATGGATTGATTTCCTGAAAACACATACATACTTTCATTTGCATATAGCGCTAGGGGTAAACAGATTCCAATCCCACTGGTGGACTGCTGAGTGTATCAGCTTCCCTCAAAACCTCTTGGTCATCTGAGAGCTCCAAAAGGGAGGCTCTATAGCTACCTCTTATCTGCTCACTTCTGCCACCAAATCCAGCACAGGAAAGCTGTCCTATACTATACCCTATATTATGCTATATATAATGTATCCTATATTACTTATTTCTAAGACACCATTGATTTTAAGATTCATAATTGGTTTTGTATTAGCTTTCCCAGTGTGTGTATTATGTATAAATATGTATGTAACTGTACCACATGAAACATACCCATCTATTAGAAGACTCACTCTGATTTCATAAATGTTAATGTGTGGATAAAATGTGTGTGTGTGTGTGTGTGTGTGTGTGTGTGTGTGTGTGTGTGTGTGTGTGTGT
>NW_011889233.1:198700-217849 GCF_000151845.1 Pteropus vampyrus | reverse complement strand
CTTCTCATTCAAGAACCCATCCTGATGGCTCCTGAATTCCTCAGACAGCTCTGAGCACACTCTGCCTTGTCTAGAGCAGAATTCTAGGACACCATGAGGGGACAGGTACCAGGAGTGCCAGGATAATGCCAGGTGTTGTCATTAGTGTTCTTCCACTTCCAGGCTCAGGAAAGGTTGGCTGCCTTAAGGTAAGGACAGAAGGGGCATGTGACTAATTCTGACCAATGAACCGTGAGGGGAAATGTCGTTGTCACTTCTGCTGGAGACTTTAAGTGCTCATACAAGAGCTCCCTTTTGAGTTTGGCCTGGTGACATGAATGTTCAAAATGGTAGCTGTTCTAGTTTTCTTTAGTGAATAGAGACCCCCAGCTGACTTGTGATAAATGAATAATATAAGTGAGAAATAAACCTTGGTTGTCAGAAGCCACTGAGATTTTTGGTACTGTTTGTTACCCCAGCATGCTCTAGCCTAAACTGACTGGTACAGGTAGCACTTTGGCAAGACCGTGAACAGCCCTGATTCACGCAATGTGTAAGTCCACCCTTCTTTCTTCTCTGTCCAGTCTTCAAAGAGAAAGTCTTAAGTAGGTGCTGATGTGTCTTTAACACCCTCCAACTCTTGTTAATCTCCTTCTTTTTCCCAAGAGAACACAGGCGCAGGGCTCAGAGCCTTCATCAGGTAGAATTTTGTCATGTTATTTGGTTTTCTACTTTAGTTATTATCTAACCAGTACTTGATAGCACCGACTCCATGCCAGGCTCTCTTCTAAGCACTTTGCAGATATTAACACATTTAATCTTCACAGTGGCTCTCTGATATAGGTGCTATTTTCATCTTTATTCCACAAAAGAGGGACACCGAGGCCCAGAAAAGTGAAGTCACTTGTTTAAGATCATTTTTATACTTGCCTTCAATTTAAGGCAAAAAAATCCCGATTTTCCATTTATAGTGGTGATATAAAATAAAGCTGATTAAGTTTTCTAAAAGTTAATCCTTTGAAGGGAAAATGTTAAATAAATAGCAGGAAACATTTAGGTTGGGCAAAGATCATGAAGGTGGTACTCAAAAGCATCAAGATGGGGAAACATTATTTTAGAGATATCTGTGCTCTGTATTAGCTTCCCCACCAGATGGGGAGTAAATTTGCTTGACTCATCTCTGCTGTTAATTCCGGCATTTATGAAAGTCTCTCAAAGAAAGTTTCAAGGAAGGAAGGGAGGAAGGAAGGGAAGAAGGAAGGCAGGAAGGAAGGAAGAAAGGAAGGGAGAGAGGGAGGAAGGGAAGAAAGAAGAGACAAGGAGGAAGGAAGAGGGAGGGAGGGAGGAAAGAAAAAAGAAAAGGAAAGATGGAAGGAAGGAAAGAAGAAAGGAAGGAAGGGAGCTGTAGGAGACTGCATCAGAGGTGGTGCAGTTGGATTATCCAGCTTTTGTCTCGTGTATTTTCACACAGCCTCACTACCCAAACCATCAGGAGCCCACTGGGTGTAAGCCTGTCCCAGAATCCTCTTTGGTTCCTCCCTGGGTGCTCCGAGCTCCAGGCAGAAGTTCCTCTTCTGGTCCTTGATGACCCAGCAATCTGGGTCCTCAGGGCAAGGCTGGGCTAAGGGTGGAGCCAGGAGTCAGGAGAAGGAATGTACACCACTCTAGGCCAGTTGTCAGAAAGACATCAAGAAGGAGGTGGTTGTTATGGCAACCAGGGCATCTTGAGAGGTGAAGAGAGGTGATGGGTCCGGGCACCCTAGGCTGGGTGGGGTCCTGTGGGAGTCTTGGAGGTTGGGCTTCTGAATCCATCGCCAATCTTGACTCCTTCTGCTCCCTTTGTACCTACCATTGTTGCCCCTGCAGGACTGGCTTCTGGCCAAGCCGAGGGTCCTTCTCAGGAATAGGGACCCAGGTCCAGTGGGGCTCCTGCATACCTTGTTCGCTCCCCGCCCCCAATTCTCCCTCCAGCTCTGTGATAGAATGGGCAGAGACTTCACCTTCCTCCCCCTCTCTCCCAACAATCCATTAATTAGTTTCATTAAGCAATTTGCAAGGCACAATGTGCTTTTCCTCCCTCGGGATTTTCCAAGACCTCCATCCCCTCTCATGTTGTGACTGGGGAAAAGGTGGGGCGGTGGGGAGGTTCTGAGGCATCTGTCCTCCCCCTGCTGCCAGCCTGCTGCCATCGATCCTGCTAACCATCTCTGTGAAAAGAAGCGCTGGGCTCCCGCCAGGCCTGCTGGCTCAGCCCTGCCCCCTCTCCCTAAGGTGGCTTCCAGCCTCTGCAGCACCCCCCACCCCTGCCGCCCTGCTTCGAATTCTGCAGATATGGCTCAGTGCAGCAGCCCCCGCCAGCTGGGAAAGGGGGCAGGGAAGGGGAGATTAGAGTGGAGTGGGGTTTCCTTCACCACCAGGGGCTCCTCAGCTCTGCTAGCCTATCGCCCCAGCTCTGCTCTCTGGTGCTAGAAACCCTTCCCCTGCCCCTCACACCCAATTAAAGCATTCTGCCCTTCGCTCCTCTCCAGGAGCAGGCTCAGAAAAGGGGGCTTTTAGGGGAGAGAGAGTGTTTAAGTGGGTGCATAACTAGGTTAATGGGTGTGAAATGTAAATCACTGTGGCTGGATCGGGGTAGGGAGGGGCATCTGTGTGCACCCAAGTGCACCTCCCGGACCTGACAACACCCCTGAATGAGGGCTGGAGAGGAGGGTCCCGCCACCCATTCCTGCCCATGGGGGCTCACTGCAGTGGTTCAGGCCCCACCCTGTGCTGCCCCTCCTCCTATCGCTCAGTCCATCTCTGGCACTTGGGTCAGTCTTTCTCTGTCCCTCTGTGTCTTTCTCTATGCCTTCCTCTCAACAGTTGCCTCAGTCCCTCTCTGTCTCTGTCTCTGTCTCTGGTTTTCTCTCTTTTTCTGCATCTCTGTCTGTTGCTCTCTGCCTCTCCTCTTCACTCTCCCTGAATCTCTCTGAATCTCACATCTCTCTTTTCTTTAGGTCTCTCTTTGTGTCTCTGACTCTGGGTCTCCTGTCTCTCTCGGTCTCTCTCTACCGCTTTCAGGCTCTCTCAGTCAGTCTCTTTCCATATTCCTTTCCGTCTCTCTCTCTGTCTTTCTCCACCTCTCTCTCGCTTCCTCCAGCGCTCCCTCTCCCTGTCTTTCCCTTTTTCTCCCCCTTCCCACTGAACCTACCTGTCAGGGATATCAGAAAACACCCACCATAGGAGCTAACGCTGGAAAAAAGAAGAATACGGACCCCCTACCCTTACCCACCTCAGGGACCTTGAAATCGGTAAGAACCTCTGCGGCTGCAGACCCACCCGCTTCTACCCTCGAAGCCCATCTCTCCGCGGCCACAACCACCGCTGTGCAGGACCAGCCACCCGGTTGCCATAGCTACCGGTGCGAGCATCCTTTCTCTCGGGACTGCCGCTCTCCAACCGCCGGTCCGGCACAGGAACGACACCACCGGGAGAGAGTGTCCAAGAGGCCCGGAGGGGCTCCAAGGGGTGCACTCCAGGGGCCTCCGCCTATGCGAGGAACCGACGTCCCCTTCCCCGCTCCCGTCCCTTTCCAGTACTGGAATCTCCCCAGATCCTCTCTCCGAAGCTCTAAGATCCCAGGCCCCCCTTTCCCCAGGCGACGCTCACCCTTTGTGGGGGCCTGGGTCGGGGTCGCCATGCCGGGCCGGAGCAGGGGGTGGCTGGATGCTGAGGCTGTGAAGGCGCGGCTGCAGCAGCTGGAAGCGGGATGGACTGATGTCGGGGGGAGATGGGGGGAGCCCTGGTGTTGGGGGTGCCGTAGCCAATGGGGGCCCGGAGAGCCCGCCCCTGTCCAGGCCACCCCCCGCCCCCGCCCCCGCCCACTGCCGACGTCCCCGCCCCTTCCCCAATGATGGGGGCGCCCCCTGCCGGGGCCAAGAGGGCGCCCAGGCTTTCGCGCAGAGGGACCGACATCCACAAAGCGCTGTCGGGAGAGAAAAGCACGTTTTATTGGAAGTCTGTGGGGGCTGGGCTAGGGGAAAGCGCAGTCCGGGTGGCAGTGGGCGCGCAGTGGTATGTGGGAGGAGTCAGGTGCCAGGATAATCCTGTGGGGGTGAAAAGGATGAGAAGCAGGAGAGCCTCCCCCAGCCCTCCCATCTTAGTCCTTCTCCCCCTCCTCCTCTCCCCTCCCTCCCCCAGTCTAGTGGAAGCTGTGAGACCTGGCTGGGTTCCATCACGCCAGGTGTTTCTACCGCCTGCGGGAGGATAGACCTGAGGGGGAACACAGAGAGTTCGGGTATCAGGAGGGGTACCGCGGCTCCTCTCGAGGGGTAGGAGGCAAGGAAACTCCCCGCCCTCCGGTTCGAGATCAAGCCCCTTCACGAGCCCAGAGAGGACCAGTAGAGGGGTTCTTGGAAACAGCCCTCACCCCCAAGCACCAGAAGTTTTCCCCAGACTCACGGCGGATGGAACTGCGGAAAGTTCCCTCCTCTTCATCAGGTTCTCCAGTCCTGAGAATAGAGAAGCAGAGGAATTGGGGACAGAAAAGGAGAGAGATAGCCACTCCCAGGAGTCCCCCAATGCAGCCCTGGTTTTACAGGCCGGTGCGCCCTGAGGCCAAAGTGGGCGAGGAGCAGACTCAGTTCCGCCAGGAAATCAGGCACACCCAGGAGCCCTTTAAGTGTGTGGCAGGAGGCGCTCCCAGCGGGTACCAGTGAGTACTTCCCGGAGTACTGGGGAAGAGACTGGAAGTTGATGGTGGAGGGATGACCAAAGGGACTTGTGGGCCAACTGCCTTGAGATAATCTCAGTTTCTAGTTGAGTGATCTTGGGCAAGTGATTTTACCTCCCTGTGCCTCGGTTTCCTCATCTGTAAAATGATGTTAATAACGGCACCTACCTCAGAGACATGGTGTGAGGGGTAAATAAGATAATACACAATGCAACAGCTTCTGGCACGTGGGACATCTATAACTGTTTTAACATGGAGAAGGTATTCGTACATTGCCTGGGTTTAAATTTTTATTTAAAGATGAATCAAAGAGCTAGGAACAAGACTCTGAGCTAAACTGGGCCACTGAGTAAGGTGATCTCATTTCGCGGCAGCTTTTTTCACAGCACTTATCACACTTTGTGATTTTATATTTGTAGGGCTGTTGGAACCCAAAGCCACCGCCCCCACTAGGCTGGGAGCTCAGCCAGGCACGGAAGGCAGTTAATTTACTGCTTGGTCCCAGGACCTGGCTTGGGGCTTGCCACGTAGTAGGTGCTTAATACAAATTTGCCGAAGAGTCTCTGGCTGCGGGTTGGGTGGACTTCCCTGTAGAACCGCAGTAGGTGAATGAGTGCTGGGTCGGCCTCTTACCTCTGCTGCTGGTTGAATTTGCACCTGCACCTTCTGCCTGTGGGTGGGTGGATGGGAGCCGGGGGGGGGAAGACAAGTCTGAGAGTCCGCTCTAGGCGGGCGCGCAGCGGCGCTCTTGCTTCAGCGAGTGCTGGCGAGAGGCGGAGCCGCGGGGGCTTGGGCGGGGCCAAGGGTGAGGATAGGGGTGGGGCGGGATGGGGCGGAGCAGGAACAGGGCGGGACAAGGGTGGAGACAGCGAGGGGCGGAGGCGGAAACCCGCAGATGCGGGGCGGAGGCCGTGCTGTAGGGGTACTCACTCAAGATTATGAGGATACCCAGGATGAAAAGGATCCCGGCGATGATGAGGCCTCCGATCCGCAGGGATTGGTAGTCTATGGGCAGCAGGGAGGAGGGTAAGGACAGGGACGGGAGGAGGAAGGATAAGAGGGGCAGAATGAGGAGGGGGGAGCAAGGAGAAAGGGTGGGGAGGAGAGGAGAAAGACGATCAATGAGAGGAGGGAGGAGGCGGCTCAGGGAAATGGGAGTGAAAGAAGGGAAGTAGGTGGGCAGCTCAGGGAAAAGGAAGGAAACGAGGGACCAGGGAAGGATGATGGAGAGGGCGAGGAGGGCAGACGTCAGAAAGCAGCAGAGAAGGGTCCATAGGATATGGAGAGGTAAACGTAGAAAGAATCAGAGAGACAAAGAGAGATTAAATAGACAAAGACACACAAAAAGACACAGAAGCAGACAAGGAGAGATAAAGACAGAGTCAGAGAGCCAGATCAAGAGGGGGAGAGCCAAGGAGAGTGACAGATACAAGCACTGAGAGAGAGATAGGAAGAGAACATGAGGGCAGGACAGGAAAACTCAGCCCACCTCCCCCCAACTCCCAAAGATCGATGCCCCTCCCTCCCTTACCATAGGTGAATGGGTCGGGTTCCTGTGGAGCTTCTGGAAAGAGAGAAATCAGGGGTTGGATGCTTCCTAGGAGCCTAGACAACGAGGGGTGTAAAGAGACCCTTTCGAGGGCTCTACTTTTCTGGGCTGAGAGTTCGGGAACAGTTGGACCCTGAGTAGGCTATGCATCCTCTAGGTCTTAGCCGCCCTCTCTGCACCATCCTGGGTGGGGCTGGGGGCACCCAGCTGTCCAAGCTCCCCATTTCATTACAGGTTGTCTGTGATTCCATAATTCTCGGGAAAGCAGCCACCACCCCACCCTTTACCTTTGCCTGATCTGGACACCCTCTCCCCTCCCCCGAACACCAGCCTGTGACTGGACCCCAGGTGAGACCAATTTCCCAGTGTTCCAACTGATTCTCCAACTTGGTTTTCTTGCAGGGAGGGTTTCCTGGACCCCTGCCCCCTTTGGGGCTGAGGTGGGTAGTGGGCTGCATCCCCAAACTCACCTGCACTGACCGTGGTCAGGAGACCCACACAGAGAACCAAGATGTGGTCAAGAGATGCCATTGTCCTGGAGGACACCAAGGGTCAGGAAATGTGTACCCTCATTCCCCCACCGTTGAGGCCTGAATCCAAGGGGTTAAGTCAGAGACATTTGAGGGACTTAATTCCAAAAATATTTGTCATCCAACTTGACCACCCTCAGAAACAGGAGCAGCCCCTGCTTCATGAGACACAGTGTCACCAAAACAACCACACAATGGGGGATCACATGGCAGCAAGGACAGGGATGAGACATCTGTAGGCCTGCCCCCCAACCCCCACGGCAGGCTCCAGGTTCCCCATACCTACTCTAGTGGAGAGGGCAGGAGACCTCACCCTACCCAGGTGGACAGCAAGATACACCTCAAGGGACAAGACAACCAGGACACGCCCAAAGGCCCACTTGCCCGCACACCACGGCCTCACTGTGTCTGCAATATCCAGCTCTGCTGCTCTGGCCGCTGGCAGCCGCTCTCTGCCTGACCCTGGGTATAAATATCTCCCACTTCACTCTGGAGGAATTTGCCTCACACAGGCCACCATGGCAACAGCCTTCCTTCTCCTCCTTGGGGTCACATACAACCCTGCTGGAGAAAAGGCCACCCCTTCTCTCCTGGAAGTGATGAGAAAATGGAAAAACATCCCCTCCGCCCACCTCTGGGTGACATCTTTCATAAGTGGACAACACCAGGCGAGCGACATGAGAAAGAAGGCAGATGCCAAGGGCAAGGACACACACACACACAGTGGGGCTGGAATGGCGACAGCGCCCGCTCCCCACACTTCTGGTTGGAGCAGGACATGGGACGGAGACACGGTCGAGCAGGCGTTACTCTCATCTAGGCCTCTAGTGCCCCCAAACAGTGACGCAACCCGACCTGCACACGTGAGTGTCCACAGCCCACACCCAGCCAGGGGACAGCAGCAGAGGAGGGAGGAGTTGCACCTACACTCTCACCCTTAGGGGAACCCCAATGTCCCAACCACAACTCCCTTCCTCTTGAGTCCAGCCTGCCTGGGAAGCCACGGGCTGGCCACTCCTGCTCCCAAAATAGGCAGCCCAGCCAGGCGAAGGGTGAGGCCGGGAGGGAAGGGGTGGGAGACGCTCACCCCAATCAGGCTGTCCCCTGCTGAGAGAAGGCCCCCAAGTCCGGCTGTGACCGGGGTAAGCACTTTGGACCCCCTGGCTCAGAGCTGGATGCACCGCCCTAGCAGTCTCTCCTCCCAGCCCCACCCCAGCCATGCCCTCCCCAACCAGCAGCTGTAACTGGAGCCGGGGCTGGAGGGGGGCCAGGGGGCGGCCCCCAGCCCAGACCGGCCTGGCCCGCTAGGTTAACTCTCTCAGCTCAGTTGGAAGAACATAGGCAGCCGTGCTGAGGAAAGCTGGGGAGGACCAGACTGCAGACACACACACATATGCACACACCCGCACACACATGCCTCGGGCCCACCTCAGGGAGCTTCTGAGGTCTGGTTGGAGGGTGGGTGTCCATTTTTGTGCTGCTTCCTGAGAATCGAGACCAGATGGGCCCCAGGTCACCAAGCCTGAGTGTTGAGGAGCCCACTGACCCCTGACTGTTTGGGGAACATTTCAGTGTGTGTGTGTGTGTGTGTGTGTGTGTGTGCTTTGTCTGCTGCTGACTGTAAGGTCTCCCAGGGGCGCACCACACACACACACACACACACACACACCCCACAGACCCAGGTAAACAGGCACAAAAACACACAATTACATATATGTACATACATACAAACACAGAGGCAGACACACAGAATAACACACCCACAGAGAAACCCGGAAACCCAAATACGCAAACACAGTCAGCACTTTTTAACGCCAGTCACAAAACACCAAGACAAACACATCTGTGAACCCACACAACACACACAAATATTCATTCAAATAGATACCCGTGTAGAGGCACAATCAAAGACACAGCCACACAACTGTCCCTTCTAACAATTGGTCACAAAAATACACACTATTGTGAAAACACACTCACAACCAGTGGTACAGAAACACACCGATACACACACGCCACACATAAATACACTCCTACATTCCTACACAGTCTCAGAGATGTGAAGGCCCACAAACTTGTGTACACATGTACACAAACACACACATTTACACAGGCACACAGAGCAGCAGAAACATTGTCAAGGACACAGCCATACGGCCAGCTACTCTTACACATAACCACAAAGACACACAAACCTGTGTTCACAACTTCATGCACAAGCAAACAGGCACATAGCTGGCTATATAATCACAGACATATAGGCCTACGTGCTTGTGTTTGCACACCGACACCGCCAGACATGGGTTGATGTATTTAACCCTGAATCTCCCCTTCCCTGAGCTCATGTGGCCTCTAGGACCTCCTGGAAGACGACATACCCGCTGTCTTCATGGGCAAGCCGAATTCACAAGGCATTGGTGACAGAGAAATCTGAAATCAGGTCTGGACTCTGCCACTCCTGGTTGTGATCTTGAGCAGCCACGTGACCTTTCTGTGCCTCAGTTTCTTATCTTATAAAATGGAGAAATCGCTGAAGTCGTACGTGTAACCCAGGTCAGGCTCAGAGGTCTTTGACCTGACAGTGTCTTATTATTAACTCCATTTTAGAGATGAGGAAACCAAGGCTGAGCAAAGTGGAGCTAATTCTCCCAGGATCTCCGTTGTGGCTAAGGACGGAAACTGCCCCCTTCCTGTCGCAGAGGCCAGAAGCTGGCACAGATCCCTGGCTCTGCAGGGCACAGAGTCAGGGGCAGGTGAGTATGCTCACACTCAGGCACCAGTGAAGCCTTGACACATACATTTATGTGTGCACATGGCCTCAGAGGACCCAGGGGGCTTCGAAAATCTCCTTCATCCCTGTCTGTCTGAGCCCTCAGCCTCTGTGCCTCCTGGACCTGCACCCCTGGGTCACCAGCAGTCCCTGGTTAATGATAACCCTGATGTTTATGCAGCACTGGGGAGGGGTGACAAGGATCAACGGGGGCAAATGAGGAGGGGGGCACCTGGCCAGATCTAACCAGTCTTCAGCTTCCTCCCCTCACAGGGCCAACTGTTCCAGAGTGGAGTGGCTCAGCCACTTTCTAGCTCTGTGATGTTGGGCAAATGACTTAACCTCTCTGTGCCTCAATTTCTTCTTCTGTAAAATGGAGATAATATTCACCTTAGAGAGAGGTTGGGATGATTTTCTGAGATGATCTGTGTAAAACATTTAGAATATTTAAAACATTTAAAACATTTAGGCCTGACACACAGTAAGTGACCAAAAAATGTTAGCTGTCATTATTGTTATTGTCACCCTTCTCATCATAAACTGGCATGAAAACCTTGCTAGTCTGGGCACACTATGAGTGTGGATTTAGGTTTGTCTGTCTCCTCTGTGCTCAGGCACTAAGTTCTTTGACTTTTCAAAGACCCCATAAGAAGTTTATCATCCCCTCTTTAGAGCTAAGGTAACCAAGACCTGAGAGCCTTGCTCAAATCACAGAGCTGCTTAAGTGCAGGCAAGCACGTGGGTCCAGAGTCCACCCCAAGCCCAACAACTACTCTACACCGAACTGCAAGCCAGGGGCGTGGCCTCCATCATCTCACTTACTGCTCAACATACCTGGGAAGTGGGTGCCATGATCGTCCCATTTGACAGATGGGAAAACGGAAGGTCAGGGATGTGTGCAGTAGGAGGAGGGAGGCTGTGTGTTTTACTCAGTGGCAGGAGGAATGGTTAAGTCCGGATCTGTCCAGGGCCATGAAATGAATCCTTTAACCTCCTGGTGCTTCAGTTTCCCCACCTGTAAAGTGGGGATTAGCAACACTACCCACCGCACAGGGTGGTTGTGACGACTGAGTAAATTCATAGAGAGACAGGTACACAGTAAGTGCTCAGGGAGTATTATCGCTACAATTTTAGGCTGAGTAACAAGCGCCATTTATTTATTTTTCTTATTTAATGGAAAGCATCATCCAAATTGCTAAAAGCTTAGTCCAAATAAGAACGACCACTACCCATGAGTTCTGATCTCCAAAGAAAGAATGTAAAGTCATGTGGTGAGGCCCCAGAGCCCGCGCCTGGGCTCAAGTCCCGGCTCTGCCCTTTCTGGGTCACCTAGACTTAAAATTTCCTGACCTTTCTTTCAGTACATCCATCTGTAAAATAGCCATGCAGTTGTGTCAATCTCAGCAGGCTGTGGGGAGGTTTGAAGGAGCTTATAGATCAACCTTCAGGACAGGGCCTGGTGCAGAGTCAACGCTGAAGAAGCAGGTGGCGTCATCACCAACATTTTCCTTGGGTTGACTCTCAGCCCCCAGTGGGTGGTAGACACTAAAGGGGTTAATTTTGGGCAGGCAAGGGAGGTTGTGGGTTTGGGGCAGAGCAGTTTGCTGCCTAGTATGGCCACTAGAGGGAGCATCTGGACCTGAGCCGGCTCCTCCAAGCCTGGTGGCAGTGCCCCGGACAACCTCCTGGAGCCAAGGGAGGGGGCTGTCTGGGAGTGTCCAGGGCGGCTCCAGCTCCCAGTGGTCTCTCTTCCCATCCCCCTCCTGCCTGCAGAGCCATCCGGTCCCCACCCCGGTGACATCCTCCTCACACTCCTTGAGTGGGGAATCTAGGCAGGGGGCTTGCTGGGAGTGGCCAGGGCACTCCATTCCTGATGGCCCCTCCTCTCCCTTCCCCTCCCATGGGACCATCCATTCCCTTTCCCAGCGCTGCTCTTCCTATGGCCTCTGACCCCCTCCTCATTCTTACCCGGCTTTGCTGGGCACACCCAGTGCCCAGTGAGTCCCTTTCCCAAACCTCTAGGGACAAGGGGCGTGGGAGGAGGGGAAGAAACATACAGGGAGCTAGAAAGGGGGGTTGGGAGACAAGAAATAAAGACAGAGGGACACACACACACACACACACACACACACACACACACACACACACACACAGAGGCTGACAGAGACTGAGAGACAGAGAAACAGAGATAGAAAAAGAGACAAAGACAGAAATAGAGACAGAGAGAGTAGGAAACAGAGTAACTCACTGAGTCAGAAATACAGAAAGAGAAAGAAAGGGAAAGAGAAATAAACGGAAAATTGGACGCCAAAGAGATATAGGAAGAAAGACAGATTGAAAGAGAGAACAGACAGGGGAGCGAGGAGCCAGGGCAGAGTGTGCCAGCTGGCGGGATGGAGGGTCGCCTGGCATGGGAGATGTAGTGTCCACAGCTTGGGCGGAGCTGGGTGGGCAGAGAGGAGCTGGTGCCTCTGCTGGGGTGAGGGGGCATGGGAGGGGCAGGCATTCTGCTGCTGTTGCTGCTGGCAGAGGCTGGGGCGGGGGTGGCCTGGAGACCCCCAAAAGGAAAATGTCCTCTGAGCTGCTCCTGCTCCAAAGACAGTGCCCTGTGTGAAGGTTCCCCGGACCTGCCTGAGAGCTTCTCCCCGACCCTGCTGTCGCTGTGAGTGTCAGACCCTTTGGGGGCCTGAGGGTGGAGGTGGGAGTTCTGGGACCCCAGGGGTTGGGGGCAGGGTACTGGGGTCTCCAAGGAAACAGGGGCCTGTGAGGATCTTGGGAGGTGGGCAGCAAAGGATGTTGGGATGCCTGAAAGGGGGCTGCTGGGATCTGAAAGGGAGAAGACGGGAAATTCCAAAGGGCAGGGGCAGCACGAGGGGCCCGGGAGGAGAAACAGCCCGGGACAGTGGACTGAGTGCTGCCAGGACCCTTGCCAGGCAAAGAAGGCAAAAGTGTCGCCCTGGGATGTAGGGGACACACACCCAGGGTAGGGGGCCATGCCAAGGTCCCCCAGACAGGTGACGGCTCTGGGATAGGGCTGCAGTGCTGAAGTGGTTTCCTCCTCACCCACAACTGCCCATGTCCCCAGCTCGCTCGTTAGAACTGGAGTCACCCAGCTGAAGGCCGGCAGCTTCCTGAGGTTGCCGTCACTGCACCTGCTGTGAGTGGGACCCAGCTGAGCCGACAACTAGCTCAAGGGAGTGGGTGTTCATGCACGTACATGTGGGGGGTGTGCACACATATGTGTATGTGTGTGTCTGTGAAAGCATCTGTGTCCACGCACTTACTCACATCGCATACTTGTGTGTGTGTGTGTGTGTGTGACCATGCCCATGTGGGCTAAGGGTGGGGGCCAAGGTTAAAATGTCAGAGAGAGGCCAGCAACTCTGGAAAATTTCTTTCTTGCTCCCTTGCCAGCCTCTTCACATCCAACTCCTTCTCCGTGATTGAGGATGATGCATTTGCTGGCCTGTCCCACCTTCAGTACCTGTGAGTGAGACCGGGGGATGGGGCAGGAATGGGGGCCTGGGAAAGGAAGGCGGGGTCCTATGTGGCTCCTAAAGTAGGAGGAGGTAGGGGCTTCTTGGCCTGGGGAGGAAGTGTCTGGACAAGAGTCTCTCCTTGATGGGCAAGGGGACTGGCCTCTTGGGCAGGGTCAGGGCTCCTGCTCAGCTGTGTAATCTCAGCCTGCTCACCTCACCTCTCTGTACTTAAAGATCCACAGAGGGCCTTGATAACCCAAGGCTGTTTCTGGCCCTACCTGACTTATGGGATCCCAGGGAAGGTGCATAGAGGCCAGAGACAGGAAATGTTTCAAATTAACAAGAAACAGCTCTGAGTTATGTGGTGATGGTAGTGGTGGCGATGGTAGTGAGTGGTGGTGGTGATTGATAGTATGGCAATGATGACACCAGTGTCAATGTTAGTGTTGATGGCGATAGTGGCCGTGCTGACCTTGTTGCTGCTGCTCATGAGGAAGTAGTGGCATTATTGAGGATGATGTTGATAAAAAAAAAGGCAGACCCAACAGTGATGGTGCTGTCAGTGATATTGATGATGAAGTTTGAGGGGTTGGTGTTAGTGATAATTATCCGTGTAATGGACACTGGTAATTCTGATATTGGTATTGGTGTCTGTGCGGGTAATGGTTGCAGGTAGGATGTCGGTGTTGGTGTAATAGAAGTGTTGTTGGTACTAGGTGTGGCGATGATGGTGGAGGTTTTTGTATGCATTAAAATTGTGCTGGCGGTGGTGCTCGTGGTGGGTGAGGAGGTGAGTGATGGGGGTAATGGTGACGTTGGTGCTGGCAATGCTGGTGCTAGTGCTGATGTCTGTGATAATGGTGGTGGTACTGGTAACGATGGTGGCAGTCATTTTGGTGTTGATCATGAAGGTTGTGTGGCTGATGATGCTTATCAGAGTTGCTGGTATGGGGGTAGGCATTGATGGTGTTGGTGTTGGTGATGGGAGTGAGTGGTGATGTTGGTGTTGGCAATGATGGTGGTAGTGTTGGTGACATGCTACAGCATTGGTGATAATGGCAGTTATTGGTACTGGGGTTGATGACAACAGTAGAGGCATGGGTGATGATTATAATGGATGATGGTGGAGGTATTGGTGGTGATACTGGTGCCGGAGCTGGTGTTGGTGATCGTAGCAGCAGTGGCGGTGGTGATGGTGGTGGCAGTGTTCACTGTGAGGCTGGCAGTGACCGCAGGGTAAGGTTCTTGGCTCCTGGGATTGTAGGCTGGGACCTTGGTGAAAAGAAGTTTCTGGGGAGGCTTTCCCTAAGATTATGCCAAGTGTTGAGAGAGAATTCAACACATTCCAGTAGCCTATGGCTTCCAGGGACAAGTGCTCCTAAAAGCTGTGAGCCCACACAGGAAACCGAGTGGCTCTCCCTCATCCCCTCTTCCCTCCACAGCTTCATTGAGGACAATGAGATTGGCTCCATCTCTAAGAATGCTCTCAGAGGACTTCGCTCACTCACACACCTGTGCGTGCCTCCACCCCTCCACTGCCTCAGCCCGCCCTGACAGGCACCCCACACCCCATCACCCAGGAACACTGGGCACCTGGTAGCTCTTGATGGTCCCTCCTCCTTCTCTGCCTTCATCAGGAGCCTGGCCAATAACCATCTCGAGACCCTTCCCAGATTCCTGTTCCGAGGCCTGGAGACCCTGACTCACGTGTGAGGCTCAAGGGGGCTGGGTTGTTCTTGGTGGGGGGTGGGAATGTTTGAGAGAGGAGGGGATATCTGTGCCCACTTTTGATCAACACAATACATTCAGCAGCCATGGTTCTTACATATTTTTCACACTACCTGTGGGGTCCCATCCTGAACCCTTGCCTGGGAGGGAGTGGGGAGTGTGGCCTCCAAGGGTTGGAAGCCAGGTCGCAGCCCCTCCCCGGCCTCTTGCCCCAGGGACCTCCGCGGGAACCAGTTCCAGTGTGACTGCCGTGTCCTCTGGCTGCTGCAGTGGATGTCCACCGTGAACGCCAGCGTGGGGACCGGGGCCTGCGCCAGCCCCAGCACTCTGGCCCACATGCAGCTCCGCCACCTCGACCCCAAGATGTTCAAGTGCAGAGCCATAGGTGGGGGCTTTCCTGGCGGGGCGGGGGGAGGGACAGCAGGGGTTCCCAGAAGAAAGCGGGAGATCAGGGGGACAGCAGCCAGGCCCGAGGAATTCACCTCACTTCTTGCTCTGCCATTCCCTGGCTATGAGATTGAGCAAGCAGCACCACCTCCCTGAGCCTCAGTTTCTTCATCTGTAAAATGGGGGTAATAAACAGTGACATTAGGGTTGCCGTAAGAATTCAGTGACATGTCTACGCCTGCATAGCACTTGGCACAGGGCCTGGGACAGAAGAGCCTTATAAATGTTCACTCTTGTTATTAATACAAAAATGGCCACTTCTAAAACACTTCCTGGGATCGTTTTGCTTTTCCATAAATATATTTTCGTACCGTGATGGGTACTTGGTAATAATGCAGAGAGCACAGCAGTGCTGAAGACAGCCCTGGGTCTTGCTCTCACAGAGCCACAGACCAGAAGAAGGCAGAGATAGCCCAGAATGATCAGAGCTGGGGTAGGGGAAGCACAGAGTGGTCAGGGCTGGGAAGTGGAGAGCCTACAGGGCTGTGGGAGCCCAGAGCCAGACCGAAGGCCAGGCATAGCTAGAGAGTCAGGAAGGGTTTCCTGAAGGAGTGGACATTTGAGTTCAACTCTGAAGTCTATTAATATAATAAAATTATCATCATCATCATCATCATCATCATCATCATCATCATCATCATCATCTAAGTGTAAGACATGTTTTAGGTCTGCGGGACTCACAGAACAGGAGAATTTAACTTAAGAGTCACTCCTTATTCTGTTATTCAACAAACATTCACCAAGGTCCGCTTTGTGCCCAGCCCTGTGAGAGACGATGGGCACGCTGTAGTGGCCAAGATAACCCTGAGCCCTGGCCTCACAGTCCTGGGGAGTGAGGAGACAGACATTAAATAAATCATTGCACAGATGAAAGTGATGAGAGACACTCAGAGTGGAGTGTCCTACCTTACATGGGGCATCTGAGGAGGCTTCTCTGAAGAGATGGCCTTAGCTCTGGGTGCAGCTAAGTGAAGTACAGAGGGAAAGCCACTGCACGTGCAGTGGCCCTGAGGCAGCATAGAGCTCGTCCTGTTTGAAGATCAAAGGAAGGCAGGTCTGGGAGAGTGAGCGAAGGGAGGGACACAGATAAGGTCAAAGGCACAGGGGCCTAACTGTACAAGACACCGAAAGCCACAGAGAGGAAAGTGGATACTACCTTAGGGCTGTAGGAAGCCATGGTGGGTTTTGAGCAAGAATGATAATTTAGACATTTTAAAAAGATCCCTCTTTGCATGGGCATCCTTGGTAGTTTGGTTCATTGCTTCAACCCTGGCACCTAGAAACAGGACCTGGCATGTAGAGCAAAGTACTATGACCTGCAGTCAACCGCCTAGCTCCACCGCCACGCTGGGCAACCTGGGTATACCGTTTTCATAAAAGCTAAGTTGCTATAACAAAGAGGCTCAAAATACCATGAATTAAAGAAGACAGAGGGTCTGCGGTGAGAGGTCCAGATATGTGGGGCAGCCCCTGGGCATTGTCCTGGTTTTCATGATTGACGCCAAGTTGTGGGACATCCATCTGCCAGTTCATGGGGAGAAGGGGAAGGAGACCAAGTCTAGGGCAAGCCATCCTCACAAAAGCGAGGTGAGCATTGCGGCCACCACTCTCCTCTTGTTGCACTGGGAACTCAGTGTGGGCATGTTCCACTGGGAGAGGGTGCTGGGGGAGTGCTGGGATAATGTGGCCTCTAGCTGGGCAGCTTTGTGCCCAGCTCCAATCCTATTTCACAAAAGATGGGGAGGATGGATTTTGCTGGAAACTGGCTGCTTGTATCTCTTAGCCTAAGTTTCCTCATCTGTAAAGTGGATATAATAACGGAATGTACCTCATAGAGTTTTGTGAAATTAAAGGAATTAATAAAACATGCTGTTTCTAAGCAATTACCTGATGATTCCATG
This sequence comes from Pteropus vampyrus, assembly GCF_000151845.1. Classification (NCBI taxonomy): domain Eukaryota; kingdom Metazoa; phylum Chordata; class Mammalia; order Chiroptera; family Pteropodidae; genus Pteropus; species Pteropus vampyrus. The sequence goes on along the minus strand of NW_011889233.1, from coordinate 200,755 downwards.
AAGCTTAGAAAATAAAGTATGACCATGTTGTTGTGAGTTAATACAGCTAGAGAGAAACAGATTCCACTCCGTCCCTATGAAGTGAACGCCATGACGGTCCTCATTTCAGAGATGTGCAAACTGAGGCTCAGCGATGAGGACCCTTGGGGTCCCCCGGGCCTGCCTGACTCTCTCCTGCTACCCCCAGAGCTGTCTTGGTTCCAGACGGTTGGGGAATCGGCACTGGGCGTGGAATCTTTCTCCTACCAGGGGGAGCCCCATGTGGTCCTCGCACAGCCCTTCGCTGGCCGCTGCCTCATCCTCACCTGGGACTATGGCTTGCAGCGCTTCCGGCCTGAGGAAGAGCTGTCTGGTGAGCCCCCTTCCCATTTTCCTGCCTGCCTTGTGGCCTGCCTGCTGGGTAGGCCTGCCCTGCCCAACGGGCCTGACCTGCCCCTTGCTCCCTGACTCCCCCATAGCGCCCTCTGTGGTGTCCTGCAAGCCGTTGGTGCTGGGCCAGCGCCTCTTCGTGCTGGCTGCCCGCCTGTGGGGAGGCTCACAGCTATGGGCCCGGCCCAGCCCTGGCCTGCGCCTGGCCCCCACACAGACCCTGGCCCCGAGGCGGCTGCTGCGGCCCAATGACGCCGAGCTCCTGTGGTTGGATGGGCAGCCCTGCTTTGTGGTGGCCGACGCCTCCAAGGCAGGCAGCACCACACTGCTGTGCCGTGACGGGCCCGGCTTTTACCCGCGCCAGAGCCTGCACGCCTGGCACCGGGACACGGACGCTGAGGCCCTCGAGCTGGACGGCCGGCCCCATCTGCTGCTGGCCTCTGCCTCACAGCGGCCCGTGCTCTTCCACTGGTTTGGGGGCCGCTTCGAGAGGCGCACGGACATCCCTGAGGCCGAGGACGTCTACGCCACACGCCACTTCCGGGCCAGTGGGGATGTGTTCCTGTGCCTGACACGCTACATCGGGGACTCCATGGTGAGCCTGGGCCCAGGCAGGTGGGGCGGGTAGCAGAAGCCACAAGCCAAGCCCGACCTGGCTCTGACTCGCACTCAGGACTGGCTTTTCAGCACTGACCCGACCTTGCACACTGGCCTCTAAACTCTGACCCAGCCTCACAGGCTGGCCTTCGAATTACAACCCCATCTAGTGTACTGATCTTTAAACTCTGACCCCAACACTGTCTCCAAGACTGTGACCCCTCAAGAATGGCTGACCCTAAACCACTCCCACCCCCCAACATTGACGCTGACCCCAAGATTCTGATTTTGCCTCCAACCTCTGGCTCTGTAACTCTGACTCGCCCCAGGACTTACATTTAGGTACAACACAACACTCTGAACCCCCAAAGCCGATGGCCACCCCCTCCACCTCTCTTTCCAGAGCGAGGTGTAGCCAGGGGAGAGTCTGGGCCTAGAAGGCACCGATCTGACTCGGGTGTTCATAGGGTACCTGTGTGGGCAGCACATCGTGGGCACAAGGACAGGAGCAGCGAGACCAGGGAGAGGGGACTGTGGCTGGGTTGGAGTGCAGCCAGAGGAGATTGGAGAAATATGTGCCATAGTAGGTAAAACGGACAGATTCCATTGCCGATGGAATCTAGGTGGGGTGTGTGGGAGACAGAAAGGCCAAGAAAGGCTCCAAGTTTGTGGCCTGGGCTGCTGGATGGTGATATTTATGAATTCCACAGCTTTCTGAAGTTTGAGGACTTACAGGCCTCTGCTTACAAGCTGTTCCAAGTCCTCTGAAGCCTAGAGGACTATCAGCACGCATGGCCCTCTTGGACCCCAGGCTCTAACTAGTGGCCACACTTGGCAGGTCATGCGCTGGGATGGTTCCATGTTTCGCCTGCTGCAGCAACTTCCCTCGCGTGGTGCCCACGTCTTCCAGCCACTGCTCATCGCCAGGGACCAGCTGGCTATCCTGGGTAGTGACTTCGCCTTCAGCCAGGTCTTCCACCTTGAGCCTGACAAGGGGTTCCTGGAACCGCTGCAGGAGCTGGGGCCTCCGGCCTTGGTGGCCCCCCGGGCCTTTGCGCACATCACTATGTCTGGCAGATACTTCCTGTT
>NW_011889233.1:177743-194930 GCF_000151845.1 Pteropus vampyrus | reverse complement strand
AGTGCACACCTCCATGACGCCATCAGTCGCTGGGCAGCTTTTCCTGCCAGGCTTGCTAACTTCCTCTGCTGCTTGTGCGCATGCCTGCTGCGGAGGCGGAAGCCCAGGATGTTGTCCACCTTGCTCAGGGCACAGGGAATAGGTGGGGAAGTGAGAGTTGTTGCGGGGACCCCTAGTACCCTCCGGGTGGGTGACAGGGGTGAAGGCAGAAGGTGTATGAGCTCAATAAACACGCAGTGAGTCTGTCCCACCCGTTGTTGTGGGATCATTGGGAGAGGGTGTCTCCAGAGGGGCCTGAGTGGGGAGCAAGGACCCGGGAGCAGTGTTATGGAGGGGGAGGTCGCTGGGGTGCATTTTGGCTGCCCCGGTGAGCTTTCCGGGGTCTCTAAGGAGTGTGGGTTCATGATTATGGGGGAGCTCATGGGACTCTTGAGGAATATAAGGACATTATTAGGGGACTGGTCACAGTTTTATTGTAGGTGTCTTCTTGGGGGCATATCTCATGGAATTGTAGATATCCTGGGGTGTTTTGAGGGGTTTCAGCATTTTAGGTGGTGGCTTGTGGGGACATTTTGGAGGTCTTATTGGGTATTGGGGAGTCTCAAGGGAGTTTGAGGCTCATTGGAGGTTCTCACATCAGATGGCATCGTATAGTATTAGCGTTATCCGGGAGAGTTATTTAAAGGTCTCATGGAGACATTTGGGTATTAGGAAGGGTCTTCTATAAAGAGGTGGGGTCTCAAGGGTGAGTGGAAGAGTCATAGAGGTCTTACTATTACAATCATAAGCTATCTGGGTACTCTTGTCACAGTGGAATGATCCCAGTGTCCACCTGAGTGTCCCAGCATCTGGTTAGAGCTCCCTGTCACTCCCAAAAATGTCCTTTATTTGAATACTAGAAAACTTCAAATTGCACACATGGCTCCCATGGCCATGGAGGCAGAGGACAGACCCCATGCCATCGACTAGGTCATGAGGGGCTAGGCTTAGAGCTTTTTCCCAACAAAGAGATTCCGCTTCCAGCTTGTTGGCAGCCCCCAGTGCGTGTCCACCTTCTCCTGACCCCCAAAAGCCCACCCCGATTCTCATAGAGGGAGTCTCAAGACTACTTGGGCAAGAGGCAAGATCATTTTCGTTTAAAAATTGAACAGAGACCCCTCCAGTGACAGGATAGAGGAGGCCCAGCGAGGCAGTCTGAGGAGAGAAGGAACTTCATTCTGGAGTCCAGGTTCCTGTGCAGGGCCAAGACTTACGGAAAGAGAGAGGCCTCCGTGCTATTTTGGCTGATTCGTCCTCAACAGTTATGGGCAGAGCCTGGGAGAGGTGATGCGGTCAGTCGGTAAGAGTGGGTGGAGTGCTTTCTCCCCAGCATGTGTACACCACACACACGCCCCTCACATCCCGTGCTCCCCTCAGCCCCATCTGTCCCTGCCTTACCTGGAGTGACAAGAGGTGGGATGTCCCCTCTTCGGTGGCTAGGAAAAAAAAAGTGGTGAGATCTGTATCCACTTTTGTTTGTCCTCCCCCTCAAGACCGAAAGATTCTCAGCTTTCCCTGACATAGCTTCCTGGCTATTTTTCCCTCGTAGGGTTGAACCATCCTAGGGACCAAAGCATTTCAGGATGGGGGGCCCTCTGAGGGTTATCGGCTCTGAAGAACAAACCTGGGAAAGCCTAGCAGCAGGAATCCTCCAGAGCGAAGCCTGGAGGCCTGGCCTCTTTCTGTGAGATTTAGCTCTTTCACCCCTGAAAGGTGTCTGTCCAGCACGAGGCAGGCACACACCGAGGAACCCATCTCACCTGGGCTTCTGGTTGAACTTGCATTTGCATTTCCCACCTGTTGGAGAGAGGGGAACGATCAGGAGAGGGCACCCAAAGCCCTACCCTGTCCGCTCCCCTGCCAGCTCCTCCACTCACTCATGAGGACGATGATGCCGATGGCACACAGAATCCCTGCACAGATGAGCCCGCCGACACGGAGGCTGTGCCAATCTAGGAGAAACCCAAAAGGGGCCCTCAGTGCCAGCTGGTGTCTTCCCTATCCAAGCCTCCATCCATGTGTCAAAGAAGTATTGGGCACCTATGATGTGCAAGGCGCTGGGGATACAGCAGTGTAGGAAACAAACCCCAGCCATCCTGTGCCCACGTTCTAGTTAACACAAGCAAGTAACAAGAGATTTAATGTAGGGTCAGTTGGGGAGAAGTGGTCCAAAGGCAAATAAGCAGGGGCAGGGGACAGAAAGTTAGGGGGTAGCTGTTTTAGGGAGAGTGGTCAGGGAAAGCCTGTTTGCGGGGCCCTGCTTGAGCAGAGGCCTGAGGAGGTAAGGGAGGGGGCCACGGGGCTATGTGGAAGAAAGTGTTCCAGGCAGAGGGATCAGAAGGTACAAAGGTCCGGAGGCTGGGAGTGTGTCTGCTGTGTCTGAGCAACAGCAGGGAGGCCACTGTGGCCTGAGCAGAAGCAGTGAGGGAAGAGTGAGGACGGAGGAGGGACAGGGAGCAGAGCATCTGGAATCTGGAGGCTACAGGATTTGGGCCAAGGAGCTCAGCTCTTCCAGGCAGTTTTCTCAAGTCAGCCCTTCTCTCAGCAGACTCGATTTAAACCGTAACAACGGCTTCTTGTGAACTGTCCTCACTTCCTGTGTGTGTCTATCATGCTGGATAGTCATGAATCTTCCCAAGGACCAGGCTGGCATGTCTCATTCCCTTAATCCACTGTGTTCACTGGTCAGTGCCCCAGTCCAAGCCCCTTCATACCCTTGCCTCTTTTTTTCCCCACATCAGCCCCTCACTCAACCCTGTGTGGGACTCTTGGCACAAAACAGTATGAGGGGTGGGGGTGGGGGTGGGTGAAGGGAGGGTCACCAGCTCTTACCATAGTAGAAAGGACTGTTTTTATCTGAAAGGGAAGAAAAAGGAACATGAATCCAGGACAAGAGCCGAGATGCAGGGGTCTCGGGGGAGAATCCGGGGTGGGACTGGTAGAGGAGCACAGTCTGACTCACCTTCCGGGTCGTTGGCAGCCAGGGCAGGCAATCCTGGCGAGAGAAGCAGGAGAAAAGGCAGTGGTGCCAGGCTCAGCAAAGCCGGCGGGCAGGGCCACAGGGCCTCAAGGTCCTCGGAATAAGGTCCCCTGGAAAGGACAGTTCCCCGCCCCCCGAGGGTGCAGAGGTCCAGCCCCCAACTAGCAGGCCCCATCTCAGAGATGCGGACTCTCCGTTCCACATCGGCTCGCGAGCCATGCCAGCATTTTGCCTCCTGAAATAGGTTTTCTCTGAGTGGCTTTCGGCCACCCTTTGACCTGATGTTTCCAGACACCTGGCTAATCCACGCCTCCTACAGAAACAGCAATGTTCTTGTCCACATGACAGAGGGTATCAGTTCCCAGCCATTCTCAGAGCTCATCTCCCCATTCTGCCACATCCGCACCCCACCTGTTCCTATGTTTGCTCAGCATTCCTCTTTAAAACAACTTACTAATTAAAAACTTAATACACTTTATTAAAAAACGCAACTTGCCATCACTAACCTGAATGGAATGCCAGTCTTGCCCGATGGAACGGATTGAAAACAAATCCAATGAAAGCAAAGGACTAGGATTAAATTCTGGCTAGAAGCAGTGAGCTGCATTAGCTCTGGGCCTAAGTTCTGTTCTTTCTTTGTTAAAAAGAGATTAATAATTTTTAATTACATTTAAACCACAAACACATAGTGCTTACTCTGTACCAGGCACTGTTCTAAGTGCTTTTCAAAAACTCATTTAATCCTCACAATGGCTCTAATAAGCATCTTATTGTTGTCCTCGTTTTTACAGATGGGGAAACTGAGGTACAATCAGTAACTTGCTACATAACCACTAAGCTCCCAGTTACCCCTAGTAAGCAAGTATTAGGGAGGTGTGAAAGACACAGGAGCACAAGGCTGAATCTTCTCCTTGGTGTCATCAATGGGACATCGAGATGGTGACTTTCTAGCAGTGCGAGCTGCTGCTCTAAGAGGTCCTATCTTTGTGTTCTCGCGAAATCCCCAGTGCAACACTTCTTCCTCCAAGGAGATGCTGTTCTGACAGTCAGCACCCCGCAGGGGAAAGCATGAGAGAGACACATGTGAAGCCAGGCCACCACTCAGCTGAGGGCTTCAGGGGAAAGGCAGTTCAGGGGGTGACACTCACCTGCCAGGAGGATGAGCAGGCTCAGGGTGACTTGTTGCATGATGGAGCACTGGCCTGGAGGGGTGTCAGGGAGGGTCCAGCTTTAGCAGGGCCACTGAGATGCTACCGGGGCCTCCGGTTCCCAATCCCCTCCTACTCTACTCCTCACCAGGGTACACAGCTCACCCCAGGGCAGAAAGGTTGGCATTGAAGGCTGAGATAAGAAGGAGCCGAGAAGTGCAGTGGGGGCTGGGTGAGAACTGAGACCTGATGAGGGAGCAGCAATAATGACTCATTGGACATGGACTTGAGGCTTTAAATGAGTCATCCTGGCAACTGCATGAGGAAGAAGCTGCCTGCAGTTATCCCCATCTTACAGATTAGGAAATCGAGGCTCTGAGAGGTGAAAGTGGGTGCCCAGGGTCACCTTGCCAGGAAGTGGCATTTAAACAGGCCTGGCTCTGCAGGGCTGTTCCTAATTCAAGACTCTTGGGGCCTCGGGGTGTTTTGGGAAACAGTGGTGTTAGAAGCCAGGTGGCAGAAGGCCTGGTTCCGGGAGTGTCTCCCGCAGACAGCTTGGAGCCTGCCCGCCTGCCTAGACTTTGCAGACCTCAGGCTGCTCAGGGCGGGATGTAGTGGAGAGAACAGAAGGCTGGGGTGGGGGTATGGGGACAGACTTGGCAGAAGAATTGGCCTGGCTGCAGCCACAGCCCCATTTTCTGTGCCACCCTGACCCCTGACCCCAATTTCTGCCCCACTCCTGCCCATCCCACCCAAGTCCTTTGTCCTGCCTCTATCCGAGTCTCACCCCTGCTCCTACCCCAGCCCCTGCCAAGCTCCTCCTGGCAACAAACTCTTCCTCCTTCCCCAGAAAGGCCTGCCCAGTATGAAGCAGACCCCTGTGTCCCCTCCTGGTCTGGGGTCAGATCATCCTCCCACTGTCCTAAATGCCTGCAGTAAGCCCCCGGTCTCTGTGCATCCCCCTACCCTCTCCCTGTCCCTGCCCCATGGCCACAAACATATCTTGTTGTAACCTTCATAGCCAAGCCAAGAGCTTACAGCTACCCGAATCTACCCTACATTGGGCACTGCCAAATGACTCTGCTGGGTTTTCACTTATTCAGTCCCCAACAACTGTGGAAGTCATCTGTTACATACTCCATTTCATGACACTAAAACATATACCCTTCCAAGCCTGGTAAAAAGCCCAAGAGACAGTCCCTGCCGTGTCCCCTCAAGGACCCCTGTTCACAGCTGAAGAGATCACCCATCTCTGCCCCCTTCAGCTCCCTCCATGTAACCCCACCCCAGTTGCTTCGTTTCCTATACTTTTGCATAGATCCGACCTTCTCCCATGCCCACCCCAGGTCCTGGGAACCCTCTTAGCTTCTTGTTAATCCCATGTGCAGCATTCATAATTTTAGTTTGATCATCCATTTCTTGCAAGAAGGGGACCTGTAGCTTTGAGGAGCTTTATTAAGGCATTTAGGAACCCAAAAAGTTTTGAGGAGAGCTGGAGTGAGTGTAGGGGCAGGACAGCCCAATGGTTCTGGGCTCAGGGGTCTAGACAGTCAGCTGTTGTCTAAAGCTACCGCATGAGGTTTTGTCACCCCGTGACTATACTAGTACCAGTAACCAAAGCCTGGGCTTATCGAGTGTTCACTCCATGGAAAATGCTGTTCTTAGCTCTGTGCATATAATCTTCGCAGCTCCGTGAAGCTGGCACTATAATTATCCCATGTTGCTGTTGCAACCCCGTAAACCCTGCAAATTCAGCTTAATGCTGTATACTCTGTCACCCGGGACACAGAGTCTCAGTTCTTAAGCCTCTTTCCATCGGATCCTCCACGTCCCCTGCCCCACTGCAAGGCCTCCATTACTCCCCCTCCCTGGGGCATCTCCCAGCATCCCCAGCTCAGGGGAGACTGATGGCGGTCTCATCTGGGCCCCACCCCTGGACACCATTTCCAGCCTGCCTCTCTTGTGGTGGGCTGCTGGGAGCTGGTGTCTGGCCATCTGCTCTCCCCTCCCCCAGTCAGGCCATTGTTGGAAGAGGCCCTGGTCTGCTCTGGAACTGACTGCTGTTGGTGTGAGGCTTGGAGAAAAAGGCGGCCTGCAGATGGAGGCTGCCCACGCCTCTCCGCTCCTTCCTGGCCCTAGAGGTCCTGCCTCCGAAGTCCACCCTCTGCTCTCACCTCTGTTCCTCCACGATGGGGGCTAGGCCCTTCAGGCATGCAGAATCACTCCCCGTGCCCCTGAAATCTCCTACCTAACTCCCTATTTTACAACTCCTCAGGAACCGCCATCCCCTTTTCCTAGATCCACAGGACCCCAGTTCTTTGTTTAGCAAGTCACTCTCCCAACTACTCTATTACCCTATTACACCTGGTCCACTTAGATACCCTCATCCATCCAGGCACCCCCAACCTACCCCTGTGCACTGAGATACCCCGCAGTACTCCAGATACTTCTGGCCCACTCAGAAATCCCCTGCTCCACCCCAAACCCACCCCAATCCCACCCGCGGGCTTTATCCTCACCTCAACTGGCTCACCCAGTCCCTAGAGTAGAATGATGGGGGGAGGATTTCATTAGGAGAAGGGGCTTTCTTTAATCTTCTGCCCCCGCAAAGTACCTTGAAGGGGGAAAGTTCTAGGGTCTTTAACAGAAAATAATGAGGGAGGGACTGATATTTTGGGGGCAGAGCCAAGAGGAGTTGGAGGGAGGGGGCCCTGGCCGCTCACCTGTGTGGCTCCCCGAGCTGAGCTGAGCGGCGTGGAGGTTCTGGTTCAGCCTGAGTCCTGCCTTTATCTGCAGCTGCCACTCCCTAAGCAAACCTGGGCAAAGCCAGGCAGGTAGAGAACAAGTCTGACTCCCTAAAGCACAGAGGCTCTCACCCCATTCTTGCTCTTAAAGAGACAGCTCCCCGCCATCACCTCCCCTGGTGACAGGGAGCTCCCAGGTGTCCAAAGTCATAACAGCCTCAGGTTGGGCGCAGGGAGAATAGGATGGGCTGGAACTCAGCCCCCCACATCAAGAGAGTATACAATCTCCTGCCCCTCAGAAAAGGACCTGGAAGAAAGAAGGTCCAGGGGTTTTTAACAGCAGAGCCTCTGTCTGGCAGGTTGGTGAGGAAGGGCAATACAGGAGTGTAATAGCTTAATTTCTCTTACTTAGATTATGTGTTGTGCTTGGAGGAGGGATGGATGGTGACTATGGGAGATCTAATGTCCTCTCCCAGGCCACTTGTTGCTGTTGACTTGGTTTGAGGGTCAGCAGAAGATGCTGATATGACCAAGGTCCTAAGATGAGGGTGGGGTGCACAGCGGGTAGGGGCAGGGGTGGGGTTGGGCCTTAGACCATGACCCCACCCCCCATTGTGCCCATCATGCTCTAGGGAGACTGGGAACTAGCTCCCAAGCACCAGGCCAGACCTTCCTAGCCCAGGCTCTTACCAAGAATGCGGGAAGCTTGGGTCTACACAGTGGGCTTGGGGTGGGGCAGGCTGCCTCCCACTCCAGATAAGGCTTGCCGCACTGTGCAAGGCTCCCTTCCCCTCCGTTCTCCCTCTCCTGCCCCTCCTCTTCATGGCATTCCTTCCGGCTGGGGTCTGTGCAGGCCCCCACATGGTCCCCGTTGGGGCGCCCCCTCCCCCCAATTCCGCCTTTTTAGACAGAAAGACTTTTGTCTGGGGGCTGGATGGAGAACAAGGCGCCTTTGAGTGGCTGGCGGAGGATTGGGGTCACGGGGAGGGGCAGGGCCAGGAAAGGGGTGGCTCTGTACTGGCCACCAGCTGGACTCTAGGCGACCCCCAACACCATAGCAGGGGAGGGGAGGAGGGCTGCAGGAGCCAGGCCAGAGAAAGTACTATCGGGAGGGTGGCAAACAGGACAGGGAAGGGGGTTTGGAGGTCAAGGCTCTGCTGGGGGCTGTCTGATGGGGGCAGGGAGAACGGACCCCCCACCTTCAACAGGGCCGGACAGGGAGGCAAGAATGCTCACCCAGCTACTTGATTTCTTTATGTGGCTCCCTCAGGCAATTTCTCAATCCCAGGCCCTAGACTAGGACAAAGCCTCCCCTGACCCGCATTCAAGAGGGGCCAGTCCCTACAAGGAGTGGAGAGAGCATTCAGGGAGGGTGGGGTTCAGTCAAAGAGGGAAATTCAGGGAGGGATAGAAACAGAGGAAGGGGATCCCAGTCCAGCTAAGGGGTCTTCGTGTCTGGGCAGATAGATCTCTTGCCCAGACATTTCAAGATTGTAATGTCCCTCAGAAGACCCCTTTGGCAGTCATGGGAGTGGAGTGGTGTCTCCCTCTTCCGGGAAGTCTGGGAACTGCAGGCATCAGAGAGTGAGGAGGGATGAGAGTTCTGTGGCTGAGGAGGCATGCTGTGTCCTTTGCCTGTGCCAGAGTCTGCAAACTCAGATGTCAAAGGAACCAGCGAGAATCCTGAACGAGTGAAGCAAGACAGGCGTGAGATTATAAGGTACAGTGGCAACTGGGCAAACAGGAGAACTATTGTCCTGTTTAAAGGGCAGCCACCAAAAAGACCGGAGCAAGCTCACGTGGACAGATAAAGAAGTACTTTACCAGACATCTTGCTAAGGGAAAAAAGCAAGATGTAGAGAAGAATTACACCATTTGTGAAGGGAAAAATAATGTATGTGCATATACTTACATATGAATAAAATATTGTTGCTTCTGGGGAGGAGGACTGGTAGGCTGCAGGATGAGGTGGAAGAGACACTCACTTATCATCATACACCCTTTTGTACCTTTGAATTTTATATCCTGAAAATGTACTACCTTGAAAAAAAAGTTTAATTTAAAAAAGTAAAGGGTAGCCTCTACACAGTTCCAGCCAGTTTTTGCTATATTTTCAATGGGTATCAGAAACCTGAATCTTCATGTGGACTTTCTAGTATTAAAATTTAGATCAGATTTTAAAAAAATTATGCAGGTCAAACAGAACACATCAGCCTGGAGAACCACCAATTAGAGACTGTTGCCTACTTCATTTTCTGAATCCTTAGGTGTTGTCGGAATGCCTTAGGTGCATTCGGATATCCAGGTATTTACAAGGCTCATGCCCAACCCAGGCCACCATACCTTCCTCCCAGGGCTGGACATGAATGTGCCATATCCAAGAGTGAGCTGGGCTGGGGCTGGGGCTGGGGCTTATGGCCGGAAGGTAGCACCTGAGACCCCTCTGTGGATGGATGAAGGTGTGGACACTGAGACCCTGGGGAGGGTCTGAGGGGAGATGGGTACGTGTAGCCTATTGCGACCTGTTGGGGGCTGGATCTCTTTTGGGGTGTCTTCCAAGCCAATCTGACTTTAGCCGTATTTAAAGTGTGCCCACTTATTTATTTATATACATGATATGTATATATATAGAGAGACACATTTTTTCTATATGTGTATTATACAGATAATAAACTCCTTTAAAATATTTCCCCTTCATTTTTTTTAAAACCACTTGGCCCTGAAGAACCTGCTGAGGCTGTGATTGGCTTCAATTTCTCAATATCCTGGGAATTCTTGCAAAATAAGAAAAAACAAATCTATAAATAGTTTCTGAACATTACAGAGTCTTCAGGAATGCTGATTTAAAATACAAAATCAAGGTCATAGAGTGTTTTATAGTCACTGATTTAAAGTTTTATTAATTTTGGTTTTGATGTTCAGGGGTCAATAATTTTATTGTCCTTCTTTTAAGCCTGTGAATGTTTCCACAGGCTCCTGGCAAATTTATAGGCCCTAGAAGGGCCAGCCTGGGGTGTGGGAGCTGGAGGCACTCTGACCCGTGAGAGGGGGTCTGGTTGGGCCACGTCCCCACCTTCCAAGATAGAGACTGAGAGACCAGGCTAGTGGGATGGGGAGCTATGCTCCAAGCTCCTACTTCCTGGGCAAGATGGGAGCGAGAGATTCCTGGGTAGACAAGTGTCGTCTCCTGGGACTCTATGGAACTGCTTTCCGTGGCCTCAGAATTCAGCACCTGTGAGAGAAGGGTGGGAGCTAGCAGGTGACAGTCCTGCCACTTTGGGGTGGTGTGGCCGTGGGCATGTCACTGTCTGCCTGACTTCCAGGAGCTATGTGAAGTGCCACACAGGGCAGCCTTGGTTCTACAAGCCCCTTGAGGCCTGACCTCTGTGCTACTTTGATGTCATTACCCGCCAAGAGAAGCTGGAAATGTTGTTTTCATGATGGCATCTCCTGATTTTTAAATGTTGGTAACCGACTTTTTTTTTATTACTTTATTTTTTTACTTTTTATTTTTAAATTTATTTTTAATTGAAGAAATGACTTAACTTTTGGTAACTGACTTTTAATTTTCTTAACACTTTGTGGACCAGGTAAAATGTGCCCAATGATTGGATCAGGCCCTGGGGCCGCCAGTTTGAGTCCCTCATCTGAGGGACTGGGCAAGCTAGGGGAGGTTCGGTTCCCCCTCCCTTCATCTATTGTCACTCTGTTCCAGCCACCCTGGCCTCTTTCTATTCCTGGAACACTCCAGGCATATTTCTGCCTCAGGGCCTTTGCAGCAGCTGCTTCCTGTCTGGTATTCTTTTCCCATATGTCAGCATGGCTCATTCCCTTTGGTTCTTCAAGTCCTGGCTTAAACGCCACCTTCTCATGTGGCCTTTCCGGACCAACCCATATACAACCACACCTACTCTCTGCTCTTCTATTCCCTTATGACTTATCTCTCTTCAAAGCATATTCTAGGAAACTTCTCTTTGCTTTTTTAAATTATCAGCTTCCCCTTCTCCTCCTAAGGATTTTCATCTGAATTATAGAACAATGCCTGGCACGTAGTAAGCGTTCGTGAAGTAGTTATTAAATAAAAGTGCTCTTATCCATCCCCACATTATCAAGGAGGCCTTACAGGAACAGAGGTGGGGGTGACGAGGGCAGAGCTACTCATGGCGGGGCAGGTAGACATGGAGGACCAGATTTACTAACAGGTCTGGACCAGTTTCCTCCTCATCACTTGGGGAGGGAACTTGGGATGATGGCTAGGGGTCCTCATCCCAAGTGAGTTGGAATTACAGGGAAGCAGAAGAGGGTAGGCTACATATCTGGGGTGGGGGCTGAGGAGCCAAGGGGAAACCTTGAAGCCTCCTCCCATCTTGCCTTAGTCACTAAGACAAGGATCTCAAACTGGGACCAAACCCAACTATTATGCATGTTTCCTTTGGTTCACAAAGGGTTGCAAAAATTAATAATTGCCAAGATTTAGACATCGAAATATTTCAACATAACAAGCTGTTTCTCCAGCTTCTCTTAGAAGACCCGGCCTAAGCCAGTCCACATTCCCCCTTGCAAGCAATTGTTGGAAGGGCAGGTCTGCCTCTCCCCTGGTGACCCAGGCCCCATCTTCCCTTGGTATGAGGATTCATGAGAGAGATTGAGAGAGAAGGAGACCCATAGCCACCATAACAGAAAAGACCCTGGACAGAGGCTCTTGTGGGATATATCTGGGTGGGGCTTATGCTGGAAAGATCCCCGGGACTGCCATCCTAAGTCTGCCTGGGGTCAGGGGAAAAGGCGCAATTGAGGAAAAGCTTGGTTGTGTTTTGTGACTCTCTCCCCAAAAGGCTTTGATGAGCAACAAATAATGCTTAAGGCTGTCTTTGGGAATGCCTGTGTGCAGAAGGGCAGGGGATTGATTCCTGAGATGTGAGAAACTTAGAAAAAAATTATAAACATAGATACAGATAGAAAGAAAAGAAATGAGGCAAAACACTAGGAACTGGTGAATCTCCGTAAAGAGCATTTGGGTTCATTATACTGTTTATGTAACTTTTCTGTAGTTGAAATAATTCAACATAAAAGTTTGAGGGGGAATCAATAAAAAATTTTGAAATTAAAGTTAACACTAAATAATAAATCGCGAGTTTTAAAAAACAGCAAAATAATGGAGGAAAAAGTAAATTCAGGACGGGGTAACTTTAAAGTTAAATAAACAATTTAATTGGATTTAGGAAATAATATATTTATGCATACGATATATATTACATGTTAAGTATTATATATTTTTTTATTTTCAAATAAGAGCCTGTGTTCTTTTTCCCCCTCCTGCAATGTCCTCCTTTTCCTTCTCTTGGATACGTTCCCAGCTCCTGCGCCTCCCTAGTGGTGGGTGCCCCTTCCTGGCTGCTCAGCTCTGGCCTGGGGGGAGCTTTAAGGCTCTGGGATTGTCACTAGGGCTGGCGGCCTCTGCTTGGCTGCAGAGACAGGGGGATGAGTCTGCAGTTCTAAGAGCTTGGCTGGCACACACAACCATGGGGAGGCACTGACCCAGCAGACCGCTGGCAGCAGGACTCCTGACATCTCAGCATCCTCATCCACCTTCCCCTGCGCCTTGGTGTCCAAAAAGGTGGTGCTGTGGCCAGCGAGAGCCTATGCCACAGCCCTACTCATTCCTGAGTCATTTACCTACTATTCTAACAGTCTCTCTTTTCGACAAACAGTCCTGGCATAAGCAGCTGCATAAGCAGAGTCTTATTCCCTCTTCCCACCATGCCATCTGTTCTTGGGACCCTCAAAAATAATTTTTTAAAAAAAAAATTGGATTCAATGGGGTTGTTGTATGGGATGCTGACAACTACCCCCCGCCTCCACTGGACCCTCCCACCCTCCAGCCTTCCTCTTCTGCCTCCTGGACCTCACAGCCACCTCTTCTCTAGTCTTCTGTTCCATCCCTGCCCCACAGTCTGCTCTCCACACACAGCCAGAGGGAGCCTGTGAACCTCTGAACAGGTCAGGTTCCTCTTGGTTGAGTCTCCTAGCTGCACTTCATTCCCTATAAAAGCCAAAGTCCTCACCAGGATACATAAGCTCCCTCCAGCTGGTTCCCTGTCACCCCTCTGATCTCATCTTCTCCTGCCCATCAGCCACTCACTCACTCACTCACTCAGCTCCAGCCACACTGGTTTCCCTGCTGTTCCTCCAACACCCCAGGTACCATCTTAGCCTTCAGATATTTGCACTTGTCCTTCCATCTAGGGATTCTCTCATCTGGCAGAGGTGCACATGAATCTTTCATCTCCTTTATTCAGGGCTTTGCTCAAACATCGCCTTCTTGATGACGCTTTCCTTGGCCACTCTATTTAAAACTACAGTTTCCACCTGGAAACCACCACCTCCCTCCCCTTCTTCATCCTATTTTCTCCTTTATTTTGCCCTATAGCACTGGTACACATCACGTCCTGATATATTGTATAATTACACACCTATTGACTATATTTATTATCTCTCTCCCCTCTGGAATGTCAGCTTAGTGAGGGAGGGACCTTGTCTACACTATTTCCTCTGTGTCCCCAGCATTGAGCACAGGGTCTGGCCCATAGTAGGTGCTCAGGAAATATTTTTTCAGTGAATGAATGAAAACCATTCTTGAGAGTTACTACTATATTCCAGGCTTTGTAGCAGATGAATCAGTTACTCTACTCTCCTTAAGTAGATTACACTTTAGGGGCACACAGTAGGTCCACAAGTGGAGAGGGAAGGGTCTCAGAGCTAGAAAGCCTAGATTCAAATACTAGCTCCCTCTCTTTCTCACTGTGCGATCTCTGAGCCTCAGTTTCCTCATCCGTGAAGTAGGGATAAGAATAGCACTCACCCTGCAGAGCTGCCCTTTGAATTCAATGGGGTTGTTGTATGGGATGCTGACAGCGTGACTAATTCTGAAAGCGGTTCCCTTCCTGGAAGGAGTAGGGTGGGAGGGGCACGACTGTGTGTGTTCCAACAGCCAACAATGGAACTCTTGTAGACAGGGGACCTCAGGCATGGAAAATACATCCACGCCTGGGGTTTCCAAACCAAAGTCTCAGGTCTCAGAGGGAAAGTTTTCCTGGGCATTTACACTCTCTGAGGATTGCTAAAGCAAGAAATACTGGTTTGGGAATGTGAGCCCACTGGGATGGGTTCCCATTTTAACCTTGTTCTTGAAATGAGCATTCCCTGTGAGGGTTGGGGGATCTCTCCCACCTGCAGCTCTTGAGGCTAAGATTGAATTAGTCTAAGACAATCTCTAGGCCATAACAATTTGTTTAGTGGGGTCTCATCAAAATGAAGCACAGGGATTTTACTTGATGATTGGGGAAAGAAAAATTTGAGGGTTTGCTTTGGACGGTGGGGAATGCACATTTGAGGCCTGGAAATTTTAGTATTTTTGCCACCACAAGAAAAGCCAGCTTGAGGACAAAGCTAGCATTATAGAAGACCACAAACTAAGAGAAAGGCTGAGAAACAGAGTCAGCACCCTGATCAAACCATGCCTGATCTCATTCAAGAATTTTCAGTTATGTAATCTAAAAACCTGACTTGGTTTTAGTTATGTAATCTAAAATTACATAATTTTCAGTGATGTAATCTAAGAACCTGACTTGAGTCAGTGTTAATGTGGTTTCCTGTTATTTGTAACCAAAAACAGCTAAACTGGCATACAGAAAATTCTGTGGACCCAGAATCATAGCACTTTCACTGGGATATGTCACATGATTTTTACTTAGTTTGAGCCAATGCATTTCTTTTAGCTTCAATCAGTTCAAGAGTCTCAGAGGCCAATGACTGCTTACCTTGGTCAGGTCAAGGCTCCCTCTCTGTGGACAAATCTGGGTCCCATTGGCCTGGATAGACGTCTTTGAAACGGACCTGTTCTCCTTCCCAAGTTCAGCCTTCAAAAGGGGCCAAGGGCCAGAGCAACCACAGGACTTGGCAGAGACAGAAGCACAGCTGCTTGGGAACTCAACAGTCCTCCCATCAAAGGTGGTGATGTGTAATTGCCCAGATGCCTGGCAGGTGCCAGAGAGAGCAGGTAGCATTCAAAGATGCTCCTTAAGGTTTCATGCTTTTGCCTAGATCTGTAGGAGAAGGGAGCAGTGCATGGCATGTGTGGAAATCTCATAACAGAATTGCTTAGAGTGCTCCCCAGCCCAGAAAGCCTTCCTGGCCAGGTAGTACCTGTGCCCCATAGAGAAGCTGCAGTGAAGGGGGGCGCACACAGTCAGTACTGACGGTCAAGTCTGTGTCATATTGGCAACCCTTCTGGCATGGCTGTCAGGCAGGGCAGGCTCAGCACAGGAGTTGGAACATAAGGAGCCACAGAGCTCATAGTGGCTGTAGGAAGGGCAGGCCAGCTATAGAGGAAGATGGAGGCTAATAACTAGACAAGCATTACTGTTCTGGAACATTTCCAACCAGAGGAAGACCAAGGGAGCAGATGAAGATTGAAGGGGCCAAGGTCATATCATAAGGGCAAAGGGAGAAAGGTAGAGGCATTATCAGGTAAGGTGATGGCGATGATAGCAGTGGTGGTGATGGTGATGATGATGGTGGCAGTGATCACGATGATGGTGATGATGGAGATAAGGATGGTGATAAGGATGGTCTGAGATAACATTTCCCGAACACGCGCCATATGCCAGGACCTGCTCTATGTTTCTTCTAGGTATTACTTCTTATAATTGTTAGTATTTTCTTTCTGAGTTTACTGCAGAAAATGGAATTAGAAACTGTGAAAGGTTATAATCATCTTATCAATGAAAGAATCACCTATAATTGAGCTGTTACCAGGAGCTTGCTTTTCACATGCCATTTTGTTTATACTTCACAATGATCCCATGAGCTACGGACTTTCATCATCCCTTTTATAGATAAGGAAACTGAGGCCCAGAGAGGTTAAGTGACTTGCCTGAGGTCACACATCTCCCCGAGTAACAAGTGACAGAGCTGGTATTCAAAACAAGGCTATTTGACTCCACTGAGCCCACATTCCTGGGGCAGGATAGGTAACCTAGAAATGCCCCCTTCCCTCCAGGATAAGGTTCCAGAATTTCTCCTGCCTCCTTTGTTCAATTTTATCTAATCATAGTTTTATGATAATATCATCTGCATTGCAAATACTATAGCTCCCATTATGCACCTGACACTATGACAGTTCCGGAAATACCAAATAAGAAAGAAAGAAAGAATGGGTCACTGGGCTCCCTGCCTACTGGAAGGAAACAAGGCATTTCAATACCACGTCTCCAGGCCCTGCCCCCAAGGAAAACAAAAGCCCATAATCCGGACATCCTCCGAGACTCGCTCTGAGTTCACCCACACTTCTCTCTTCAGTGTGCACTTTCACTTTAATAAACCTACACTTTCCTGCTTGATGTTTACCTTGCCTTTGAATTCTTTTTTGTGGCATAAAACAAGAAACTGGTCACCAGAGCTGCAGGTCAAGTCCTCTCTTGAACTTCCATTGCCATCGAGCTCTCCACCATTGTTCCCACTTGGCGAGAATCATCTAGGGAGAGTAATGCCAACCACCACAGGCAGAACACACCTTCACAATCGTCTGGTCTCCCCAGTTCATGTCAGCCATTGGCCTCTCTGGCCTCACTGGTGTTTGAGTTTCTAATCCCCAAAGAGCAGCAAGAAACTGCCTGGAGAGTGTGAGAATTACACGCACTTCAGGATTCCAAAGAGTAAAAAGAGGTAAAGGGCAGCAGACAGGGGTCAGAGGAGTGGGCAGGTCAGTGCACATGAGCGTTCAAGTGCTCAGCCAAAGGTGTGCACTTTATCCTCAAGGTGGCAGGAATCAAAGCAACACCCAACTTGTTGACTCTCTGAGTGACTTTGCTCAAGTTACAGGACTTCCCTGTACCTTAGTTTCCTTATTGGTAAAACAGAAGGAATAATAGCACTTCCCTGGGCAGGTTATTATAAAGATTAAATGAGCTAATGCATATGGCAGAGTCACTTATAGCCACTAAATGCCCATATGCTTCCCCATCCCAGCCCCCCTTGCAGATGGGTGGGATCATGACTAGTTCTGGCCAAAGTGCTATGAGCTATGACTGTGACCTCCAAGGTGAAGGATTGAAGAGTTAGGGTGCATATATTACCAGGGTGGCATCACAGGATGGAAATGAACTTGAACGGTGCCCTGGAGAATACTGTGAAATTTGTAAGGAGAGATTATTATTTGTAATAATCCTTTGTTATGTTGGGCCATGGAGATTTTAGTTTAGTTTCTAACTACAGA
>NW_011889233.1:156552-176368 GCF_000151845.1 Pteropus vampyrus | reverse complement strand
GGAGCCAAATGTCCTGACTGCTCACCAGGAGATAGCTGGTCAGGTGGTCTGGATGTTTATGGCCGGGCCGCAGCAGGCCAGCCTGGAAGTTCAGGCCCAGGCCCAGCAGGTGCAGCAATTGCAACGCCAGGAAAAAGTGCTGGAAAGACGGCAAACGGCAGCAGAACACGTGCTGTGGGGCCTGATGGGCCATTGCCGTCAGCCGGGTCTGGGAGTCCACCGACACCACCGCAGCAGGTTGATATGGAACAGCCATTGGCCCTGGGGGGACAAGCCGGTGGCACCCTCCAGGCTAAAAAGCATACCACCATGATTCAATACACCCCTGCCTAACTCTGGAAGAAGCAGGTACAGCAGAAAGCTGGGGAGATGGTTCCAGAGTGGCTGCTGCAGCTGTGGGATGATGGGGCTGAAGGGACTGAATTATCTCCAGAAGAGATGACTCAGCTGGTCTCCATAACAGTAACACCATCCTCCAACAGCACCTCTAAAATGTGGTACGTATGGCACAAGACACAGGTAAACATTCCCTGATTAATTGGCTCATGTCTGCCGCATGGACAGTGTGGGCTGACCCAGGGGAGCTGCCAGAGACAGTGAACAAATGGACCATGTATTTAGACCTAGTCCAGATAATTCGGGAAATGGGCATGCAGCAAATGATGTGGAATTTGTAGAAGACTATGGGGGTCAAACCATTTGCGTGCAGCAGCTCCACATGACACTGGGTATCAGCAGATTGTCTCCTCAGACATACCAGGTGTACGTATCCCCCATACCAGAGTACATTTTGGGAATTGATGTCTTACAAGGTCTGACTGTGAATGCCACTGTTGGTAAATTCTGCCTTTGCATCTGGGTGGTGAAGACTATTATTCAAGGACATCTACACCATGCCCCATTGGTGTTGCCCCAAGCTACCCAAGTAGTGAACACAAAACAATATCACTTGCCTGGTGGCCATGAGAAAATAGTTCACACCATTCTAAAGCTGGAAGAAGCTGGTGTCATTTGTCCTACTCATAGCCTGTACAACTCCCCCGTGTGGCCAGTGAAGAAGGCTGATGGCTCCTGGCACATTACGGTTGACTGTCGGGAGTTGAATAAGTTTACACCACCCTACATGCTACCGTACCAAACATCATGGACATTATGGACCATTTGTCACATGAACATGAACAATACCATTATGTGATGAATTTGGCGAATGCTTTCTTCTCTATTGCCGTAGCCCCAAAAAGCCAAAAACAGTTTGCCTTCACCTGGGAAGGACGGCAATGGATATTTCTCGTCCTTCCCCAGGGCTACCTGCACAGCCCTACCCTGTGCCATGGTCTCGTGGCTCAAGATTTGGCCACATGAAAACAACCACCCGCAGTACACCTGTATCATTATATTGATGATATAATGCTAACCTCTGATTCTCTTACAGAACTAGAAGCAGTAGCAACCAGCCTATGAGAAGCTCTTGCCAACTGGGGTTGGGCCATCAATGAGGACAAGGTTCAAGGACCTGGGTATTCTGTCAAATTCTTGGGAGTTGTCTGATTGGGTAAAACAAAAGTAATGCTGGAGGCAGTGATCAATAAGATACAGGCTTATCCCTGACCCAAAACTATGAAGCAGCTCCAAACCTGTTTGGGACTGCTGGGATATTGGAGAATGTTCATTCCCTATTTGGCCTCTTTGATGCGACCCCTGCACTGTCTAGTGCAACAGGGTACCCCCCGAGATAAAAGAAGCCTTTAAGGCTACAAAAAAAGCTGTAGCGCAAGCCTAAACTCTATGCGTAGTAGATCTGGTCCTCCCATTTCTGCTCATGGTGGAGGTGGATGATGCAGGATTTGGGTGGGGCTTATGGCAGAAGCACAGTTCCCAAAAGAGCCAATAGGCTTCTGGTTCCAGTTATGGAAGGGCACAGAAACGTGGTATTCTCTCTGATAGAGAAGCAGCTGGCTGCCATATATGTGGCCCTTCTGGCCAGTGAGTCCATCACTGGCCCTAATCCCGTAACTATGCAGTCCACATACCTGGCAGAAGGGTGGCTATGGTCTTGGGTAAAGAGTCCCCATATGGAAATTACACAGACCCCTACACTGACCAAATGGAGAGGTGTACCTAGAACAGCGGCAGCAGTTGTCTGCGAGCCCCCTGTCAGATCAGTTGCACTCCCTATTGGGACCAGTGCAGTTTAAAGCAGAGCTCCTGGCGGAACCTACTGAAACAGATGTACTGAGTCCTTATGTAGAGGGTCGGGCTCCCATCCCTGAGGATACCTGGTACACAGACAGCTTGGGCCAACATGGGTTGCTGTGGCTTTATAGCTGTTCATAAAAACTTTTTGGTACGAAACTGGTACTGGGCAGTCCAGCCAATGAGCTGAACTCCACGCTGTGTGGTTGGTCCTCATAAATAAAATTGGCCTAGTGCATGTCTGCACCAACAGTCGGGCTATATATCGAGGTCTCACTCTGTGGCTGCCCTGGTGGGCTGCCCAGGAGTGAAGGATAGGCCACCGCCCCTTATGGAACTGGGAATTGTGGGAAGACCTCTGGAAGCAGAGCCTTCAACAAGGGGCTACCATATACCATGTCCCTGGCCATTAGCCATTACAGGCTCCAGGCAATGATGCAGCAGACACTCTGGCATGAGTCTACTCCACCCATGTACCACAGGTGACAGCAGACATTAGCCCCTGGCTCCACCAAAAACTGGGACATGTAGGGGCCCATACCATGAAACAGGTAGCAAAGCGATAGGGGCTATCACGGAAACAAACACAAGTTGCCGTGTTACAATGCCCCTGGTGTGCTGAGCAGCACCCAGAGAGAAGACGGGTAAAGAATACCCTGGGGGTGGTACCCTGCGGGGGCTAAGCCACCCCAGGAATGGCAACTAGACTATATAGGACCTTTGCCCACAAACCAGGGACACTGCCATGGGTTCATGGATGCGGACATGGCCACCAGCCTAGGGTTTACATGGCCAGTGGCAACTGCTGATCAACGCCATACTGTGACTGTGTTGGAGTACCTCATGGCCGGCCATTATTAATCACCAATGACAGAGGCACTCATTTTACAGGACAAGAAGTGCAAGCCTGGGCCCACACCAATGCTGTGCGGTGACAGTTATATGTCCCTTATTGCCCACAGGCAACTGGAATGATAGAACAATTCAAAGGCTTGCCGAAGGACAAACTGTGCACCTTGGGCCCGGGCTGGTGCCATTGGTACACTAACCTCTCACAAGCTATACACCTGTTAAATGAGCAACCCTGGCAAATGAGATTATTTCCCCTTGACAGAGTTGTAACAGGCTTGCATCAGACTATCAAGGTATGCTCAGGCACTGCTGCTAAATAGCTCTTGCTCTGGGCCTATCAGGGAACTTTGCTCTTGCCAGCCCCAGAACCTTTGGCAGCAGGTAAACAGGCCACCTGTTTGTGGCCCTGGACTATACAGGTAACACAAAAGCTGTGGGTAACCCTGATGGAGCCCTGAGGACAGAGCTTATGCAATGAGTTGCAGGTAGAACCCTGGATTTGTGTTTGGCCTATGCCCTTGTGTCACTCCTAATGACTGCTGAGGGTTCCCTGTTAACAGGGAATTTTGTCCTTAGCCTCTGGCCCATTCCTCTCTATACTATAAGGCCGGTAGAGATCCCCTGGCCTGCTAGCCTTGGAGAAACTGTTTGGTATCACAGGCCAGGGACAACCCCTCTCCCAGCCACTTCTTTATCTCAGGATGGGTGAATGGCCTGTGTCCTCCCAGAAGGACAGGACTTGCCTCTAATGGTCTCCTTGTCTGTTCTACCCTATTGCCCAGCTGACAACAGGAAACAGTGTCATGTCCTGGGCTCATGTGTCTGCTACTGTCCACAATGTTTCCCACTAATGGGTATGTACTAAATTACTGGTAGAAGCGGCCAAGGGACTGCCGTGGCACATTACTGTAGCTACAGCTGAAAATTGGACATGGCCGCTTACCTGGAACACCACGTCTGAATGGGACCAGCGACAAAGGGCCACAGAAGCGCATCCATCGCAATTCCTCACTCCTATGCAGATGGCTGGCAGGAGAACATGTGGAATTGCAGGAGCAGCCCCTCACTACACAGAGCAAGTAAGATCTGTGCCCAACCCCCTAAAATATGTGCTAATACCACCCTTGCTAACATTTCCAAGGTCTGGTGGGATGGGCGACATTATGTCTGTACAAAGCCTACCAACTGGTGACCTGTAGGGTATCTCTGGGTCTGCAGGCACTACGGCTGGCCGTATTTGCCCACTGACTAGACCAGCCGCTGTATCTGGGGACATCCATATTTAGCTGGGCACGTATTACCCACTTCACCCCAATTGCTCAGTAATTGGAATCTTGTATATCACCGCTGGCACCTGCAAAAACGGACGACATGGTGATTTTACCCCCTGGCAGTATTCATTCCAGGGATGGAATCCATAGACGTAAAATTACAAGTTAAAGCACACCGCACAGGCATTGAATGCTATGCATCAGGTCATAACCTTTGTGATGGATGAAACTATGTGAAAAAAGAAAGTAGTTCTACAAAACTGCATGGCCCTTGATCTCCTAACTGCTACCCAGGGTGACACCTGTGCCCTACTCCATGTAAAATGCTGTGTATATGTTCCCGATCATGCTGACCAGATACCAACAGCCTTTCAAAAAATAGATACTAAAATCCAAGCCTTCCATGCCCTAGGGGAAGACCCCTTAACGACTTGGTGGAATTCCTTGGGGTCCTCCTGGTGGTTGACAATAGCCGTCCTCACCCTGTAGCCTGTTGATATTTTGTTGTTTCCTATATTGTTATTGTGAATTGTGTGCCCAAGGTAACACCCTCTGGGTCAAATCCCATGCCCCAACCCTGTAGGAGTAGAATGTGGGCCCCAGGCCTGGCTCGCGGCTACAAAAATGACCCAGGATCCTGCATGTTACATTAAACGCAGTAGTGCACCTGTGCCTAGCTTATGTAAAAATGACTCAGCTTGTTGTACTACGCCTGCTAGCGTAGGCCTCGGGCACCGTTACCCGGAGAACACGGGAGTCATGAGAGAAGGCCTAGAATCTGCATGCCCAGTGCCCAGTGAGTCACACCCCAGCCCTATCCCTGACCAATAGTGTCCCGTTGCTTCACCTCTCTAGGGTCCAGCACCCCCATCTCTAAAATAGACTCTTTAGTACTGGCCTCAGATTTGTTTCAAGGATTAAGCAAGTAAAACAAATTGTGACAGTGCTTGTCATAATGAGCCCAGGATAAACATGACCTATTGTTACTCTAGAAGCAGCCCCTAGTTGGCCTACCTTCCCCACTCCAAGATTCTGTCCCACGCCTCTCCCCTATTCCAAACCTTTTGAAGTCTCCCTACTGCCTGGGGGGTCAGATATTCATACTGTATTTAATATCATGAGGGCAGGGCATAGTTTTTGATGTGTCCTGACCTCCAGGATGGTCCCCAGGGGCTTTGGTCCCTTTTGGTTGGGCAAGGGAGTGGTCCCCCCAGAGAAGCTGCCATGCCCCTATTGCAACTCTAATGCTCAAACCTCTAACATCTAAGCATTAGAAAGCCAGCAAAAATTGTGGTGTCAGGGAGGAGAGCAGGACATTTTGGGGACAATCAGAAAAATCTGAACATGGACTAGGTTTTTCATAATATCAGAGAGTTATTGTTCATTTTGTTTGGTGTGAGCAAATCATGGACTTTTTTTTTTTTTGTCCTGAAATATTTACAGGTTTACACAATGTCTGGAATTTGCTTTACAAAACATAAATAAATAAGGAGAGGTGTGGCAGATAAAACAAAGTTAGCCACAGCTTGGCCATGATTGAGCTGCTTGATGGATGCAGGAGCATCTGTTATATACATTTGTTATATTATTCTCTCTACCATCGTTTATGTTTCAAATTTTCTATATTATAGAATAACGTAAATAAAAAAGAATCGAAGGTTGTTGTTATAATAAAACATCTTCTGCTCCTGGAGAAAGAAAGTCTTGGGCTCAAGTCTCAACAATGTCCTTTGTTAATTGTGGACAAGTGACTTTATCTCTGTGAGCCTCAGTTTTCCCAACTGTCAGATGGGGATAAAAACAGTCATTGTCTCACCTAAAGGGTGTTTTTGAGAAGATGACAGCAACAGACACAGTGAGGATGATCAGTAAGTATTAATAGTTGTTGGGATTATTATTTGGCGTCTCTGGGAATTAGAAAGGTGGGCCTCCCAGATCAGGATTTCTGCAGGCGTAGAAGGACACCCAGTTCACTTGACAGGGAAGCAGGGAATGGCACAGGTTCATAGAGTAAGCCCAGGGATTGTATTAAAATATATAGCAATCAGTAGAATACAGGCTCCATGCCAATCAACATGCATCCAGCTGGAGCCTAGGAAGTCTGCAAGCCCCTGACACACCAGACTTTGGAATGTGGGAGTGAATGAGGACACTCGGGAATATAAAAGTGTTTCTCTCTGCAGAGCATGTGGATGAGTTCCCGCCCTGCTCAACTGTGACTCATCACGAAAGGAAGAATTCTGTCAGTGCCTGATAGTGACGCTTGCACTCTGGCAGACTGTGTCATATGTCTGCAGGGGCAAGCAGAAGATGTGATCACTGTCCCCAGTAAGACGCAGATCACCGACACAGTTGGATACATATGGATCTGGGTTGATTTCACTGTAGCAGCGGGCAAAGGCTTGGTGGGGGTCCTGCAGGAGCCAGCACTGCCTCCTGGCTGACATAATCTGCCTCTCACCACTACAGACTGGGCAGGTGGTCCCACAGTCATCCCTACAAGCCTTGCTCTTCTTCTCCAAGGTAATGCAGGCCTTGGCATCATCACTGGGGTCACCACAGAAGTTGCCACAGAACCCACCAGTGTGACCCTCATAAGGCTGAGACAGGATGAGGATAAGGCTGTAGGTGAGGTCTGTGCAGAGCCATAGGCCAAAACCAGACTACAGCATGGAGAAGGCTTTCCAGCCCATGACAAGCCTGCACCCATTCAAGTTTGCAGGGAGGGTTATGGTCCACCATTCACCTAAAGAGCAGACAGATAAAAGAAGATTCAGAAGAGGACCATGTTGGTTTGGCTCTGTGTTGCTTGACACATAGTAGGGGCTCAAATACATGTAAAATATTTTAAAATGAAGAAGCAAAGATAGAACTATAATAGTGAACATTTCTCACTTTATCCTGCTCAGCATCCTTTCTTTGTTTCCTGGGAAACCACCCCTCCAGTCTCTGTCCATGTAGTTCACAGGAATTTAACCCTACGCTAGCTTCCAGCACATGGCTCAGGCCTAGCCAACAGCTAGTCCACATGACTGGTTCAGAGATGGTCACGTGACTCAAGCTGGGCCAATGAGAGACAGCCCTTAGACTTTTCAGAAAGAGGTCCTCTTTGTCCAGTGGCATTTACCAAATTGGCAGTCATCTTTGTCTTCTCAACGTGGGGCAGCACGTGCCTAGAAAGGAAGCCACCACAGGGGAAATAGAGCCTAGAAATGGAGACAAATTCTGGACACATTTTTTTGAGCACTTGGATCCTGCTCTGCCTGAAGCCAGAGACCTATAGGCATTTTTTCAGTTATGTAAACCAAGGAACTTCTTTTTTCCTTAAGCTGGTTTAAGCGGAGTTTCTGCTATTTTAAACTGATACAGTCTGACAGATATAGACAGAGAAGCGAGTATAATCAGAGCATAGAGGTAAAAATGTGGAAACATTGGCAGGAAAATAATTTTTTTCTCTTGGGGCTGCGGGTTTTGTGATTGTCATCTAAAGTGAGGATAGTCTTATGGGACTGAGCCCTTAAACCTATAGAGTCTGATGCTATACCTCTGGGTAGTTAGTGTCAGAATTGAATTGAATTAGGGGACACCAGCTGGTGTGCAAAGAGCTGGAGAACTAGTTGACGTGGTGGTGGGGGGTAACCCACACATTTGGCATCAGAAGTGTGAATAAAAACAGCTCAGAATGGTACTTACATTTTTAAATGGTTGGGAAAAAAGTCAAAACAAGAATAATACTTTGTGAGGCATGAAAATTATGTAAAATTTAAATCTCAGTAACCATAAATAACATTTGAATGTAACCCAGCTCATTTGTTTACTTATTGTCTAGGTCTGCTCTTGTGTTACAACAAAAAAGTTGAGTAGTTGTGGGAAAGCATGGCCCAGAAAGCCTAAAATATTTATTATCTTGGCCTTTACAGTAAAACCAGTAACAAATAAAGGAAGATAATTTCAGAATGGGAAACGGGGCTGTGTAACAAAGAGCGGCTGAGCCCTGTGAACTGCTTTTAGTGCAGTTGACAGAAAGACCTCTCTGTAGAGGTGACATATGAGCTGAGACCCGAATGATGGGAAGGAGCCAGCCATGTGATATCTGGGGAAGAGCATTCCAGGAGAGAGAATAGCAAATGCAAAGGTCCTGAGGTAGGAATGATCTGGCATGTTCCAGGAAGAGCAGAGAGGCCTGTGTGGCTGGAGCCAAGAAAGCAAGAGGGAGAGGGGTATAGGAGGTGAGGGGAGGTTGTTGAACATGGAGAGACGGCACATGAGAGTCTCTTAGGGGAATGTGTGAAGGTCAAATTTCATTCCAAGAGCAATGGGGAACCATGGATGGTTTTAATTAGGGGTTCGATGAGATCAGATTTGTACTTTTAAAGGCCTCATGCCAGGTTGCTGGTGACACACTGGTGACCAAGACAAACCAGGACTAGTCTCTGGCTTGGTTTAAGGGACACTGAACTCTCTTCCTGTCCTGAGAGGTGAATAGGAAGGGAGTCACTGGCTTGGAGTCCCTGCAAGCTAGGGAGTCCCAAGCCACCAGGATGAAGTCCTCACCCCACACCTGTTACTTGAGGCCCTCCAGGCCCAGCTCTGGCCCATGTCCAGCCTCAGCCTTCCCCATGTTCCCCTCTTCCTCTGGTTCCTCCACATGTAGCACCTTGGGCTTCCTTCAACTTCTTTTTTCTGGGCCGAAAACATTTCTTCTTCCTAGAACATTTGTCTTCTTGTTTACCTTCCTGACTTTAACTTGTCATTCAGGCCTCAACTCAGATGTCCCTTCTTCTGGGAAACTTTCCCTGACATCCCAGGCTGGCCCAGACACCTCCCCAGGGCTCCCACAGATCCCTAAATGTCCCTCAGCTGAGCCCAAATCACTTGGCCTGAGCTTCCCTGTCACTGCCCTGACCACTGTCACTGTTGCTGACTGAGCACAGCTCAACTAAACTCAAGAGTGTGGGCAACACGGGACAGAGTCTGGGCCTTTCTCAGTCACTGCTGTGTCCCCAGCATCACCCAGAGCAAGATCAGGCCCAGAGTGGCCCCTCCCCCACTCCCTAGGTATGTATGGCCTTGAGCCAGACCCCTCACTTCTGTGCCTCAATGTCTGCTCTTCATCTGTGAATTGTCAGGTTCCCCCTTGGCAGCAGCCGGATCGGGGAGTCAGGGAGGGGCTGACTCCGGGTCCTCCCCAGGACAGCCTGACTCAGTGCTCTAAAGCAACATGTCACCAACAGGGCCCCAGCGTGCAGAGCAATGTGGTTCTGATCTGGGAGTGGAGTGACATCAGTTTAGTGCCCTTCCCTAATATGAAGATTATAAATCAATTGAATAATGATAGCTAATACTTGACAGCATTCATTGTACTGCCAGGAACAGTTAATCTATTCAATTCACACAAGAACCCCACAGCTATGTACTATTATCATCGTTTGTTTTCATTAAAGGGGAAACTGAAGCACAGAGAAGTTCAGTGACTTCTCCAAGAGCACACAGCTGGGAAGTGGTTCTGCTGGCATTCTAAGCAGGGCAAGCTGACTTGGGGATCTGTATCTCAACCTCAAAGCTATATGGGTAAATTAGGCAATCCCTGCTTTTAAAAAACTGAAATAGAATAGAAGGAATGTAGCAGAAAGAATTTGGGTGCACAATCCTACTTGGTAATACTTTGTGTGTATGCATATATTGATATGGCCAAATAATGGCCTAATCCTGGATCCTGTGAATGTTACATCACAAAAGGGACCTTGCAGATGTGATTAAGGTTATGGACCTTGAGTTGGGGGAGATTATTCCAGATTATCCGAATGGGCCCAATGTAATCACGTGGGATCTTAACAGTGGAAGAGAGAGGCAGAAATGTTAGAAAGAGGCAGGAGAGATTTGAAGTGTGAGAGAAACTGGACCTGCTGTTAATGGCTTTGAAGTTGGAGGAAGGGGCCACAAGCTAGGAAATGTGGGTGGCCTCCAGTTTACAGCCAGCAAAGAAATAAGGACCTCAGTCCTACAACGGCCAGGAACTGAACTCGGCCAACGATCTGAATGAGCGAAGGAAAGATTCTCCCCTGAGCCTCCGGAAAGATCTGGCCCATCATCATCAGGCCTGAGAACTGTGTTAAACTTCCGACCTACAGAACTGTAAGATCATAAATCTGTCATTTTAAGATGCCTAGTTTGTGGCAATTGGTTCTAGTAGCAATACAAATGTGGTCCCCAAACTGTATTTCATACTATGGATATCCATCAAAAATATTTGAAAGGCTGCCTAATGCTCTTGACAAAGATATGAAGCAAAGATGAGGAGAGTGGACGTTTGTCCTTCGGGCATCAGCCAGCACCCACTGCCCACTGCTAACCTCATCCCAGCTCCTTCCCAGGCAGTCTCCCCAGTGGCAGAATATGGGGTCAGGCAGAAGCCAATGGGAGTATCATATTGCCCCAGCTACAGTGATGGGTTCAAGAAGAAGCCAACTAAGCCATGAGACACAGAGAAACTTACATTGGGGCTATTAGGGCCTGAGGATCTCTCCTGCTGGGCTGAAACTTGAGTGTCTGCAGGTCTGGAGCTACTCTTCTCAGGGTGAGCCTGTCTGGATGAGGGGCCAGCATAGTAGGGAGCAATAAACCAGGGCTGATGACACTGAGTGCCTGATTGAGCCAGGCCTGTAGTAGTAGCTACTCTTAGATCATTAATTACACAAGCCAACCAAATAAACAGAGTTTGGTTTTCTGTAGCTAACAAGCAGAAAGACCTTGGCTGGTACAGAGAGGAAGGCAGTTCATGTGCTCTGAGAATCAATTCAGTCACCACTTGCTACAGTTTCCACCAAGTGTCTCCAGGGTACACAGGGAGGCCATGTCTCTGGCACTGCTGGCAGAGCTCCCCAGCACCACATACAAGGTCTCCGGTGAGCCCCCAGTGGCACAGAGGTCACAAGTGCAGTTCTCCATGTGGACTTGGGTCTTGGCTGGCTCGTCACAGGCCTGGAAGAGCCCATCATGGGCACAGAAGGTCGGGGGACTGGTACTGGCTCTCCCTGTTGTGAGGGCACAGAGAGTTCATGATGGAACAGCTGGCTGGGGAGCCCAGGGCCTTCCAGCTAAGGGCTAAGGCCTCCGTGTTGAGCATCGGGGAGCCACTGGGGCTATGGAAGTCATCCTGAAGCTCCCAGCAGGCCTCGGAGGGTACCAGAGTAGGTCTCAGGCACCATGACGAATATGTGGTGGCACCAGTCATAGGAAACTAGGAGACCAGCGTCGGTCTGCAGCAGTACCCCGGAACCACTGAAATACATGTGTACATAGCTGCCAGACAGGGGGAGGGACAGATAGAGCTGCATCCCATTAACCTGGAAGCACAGATGGAGCTATGTCCATGTCAGGCCCCCCCAGGTGGGCCGTGACTTCCCCAGAACTCTTGGGATGGGGCAGCATCTCCCCCAGGTCTCCCTCAGGGTGGGGCCCTATCTCCCTTGGACTTTTGGTCCCAACCCTGCCCAAGCTTACCTGTACTAACTTGGGAGTCTGAGCCTCCATCATCACCTTCACCCCATGGACATCTACCTCAGTCCACTGTGCCCTAGTCACACTGGCTGTGGGGCTGAGGTATTCATTGCTTATCCATATTATAAATGCCAGAGCCCTGGGGCTGGCTCCACAGGTGCAGCTCAGCAAGTAACAGCAGGTGCCCTGGGTTGTCAAGGCTGCTTCATCAAAGATACGGGTCACCTGACACCTACCTGCTGCCTTTCAGATCCCCACATTGCCAGGCCCCAGGGAGCAGTAGGCATGCTGCCCCATCTCTGCAAGCTTGGGGGCTGCAGTGAGGTGCCTGCCCAGCTTCCTCGCACTCACACAGCTCATGACAACTGGGGCTCAGGTCTCGAGGCCCCAGGAGGAGGACA
This sequence comes from Pteropus vampyrus, assembly GCF_000151845.1. Lineage (NCBI taxonomy): Eukaryota > Metazoa > Chordata > Mammalia > Chiroptera > Pteropodidae > Pteropus > Pteropus vampyrus. The sequence continues at coordinate 164,151 of NW_011889233.1, read as the reverse complement.
TGAGTTCCGGGTCACTGAGTCCCTGTTAGGGGCAGCCACAGAGAGTTGAGTTCATGCAAGCCCCACTGAACAGGCAGCCAGAGTGGCACATGCAGTCTTCATGACATGGGCTGTGGCAGACCAGAGGCACCTCCTCTTGTGGGTAGCTGGCTCTGCAAATATTGGCATATATCTCGCAGTGGCTGTTTTCAGGGCAAGATTGTTCTGTAACAAGGAAAGAGAGAGAGAAAGAGAGAGAGAGAGAAAGAGAGAGAGAGAGAGAGAGAGATCAGCACCAAGCATTGGATTCAAGACAATCCCTTCACACCTGCCACACCCCCACTCAGGTCAGGGCCATGACCCCACAGAGCCCCAGAACCATGTTTTCCTCAGAAAACCTCCCCACGCACCCCCTCACCCACACACACACAGAAGGCAGAACTATGTCCTCTCAGACCCCAAGTCAGGGTCACATGTTTCTGTGCATTTCACAGCCTGTGCGAATGTATACAGCTGCCATGGATCCAGCTCCCACCCTCCTCTTTACTGTCTCCCTCCAGCTCACCACAGAAGCCAGGACCATGCTAGGTGCCCACGGGGATGTCAATAGCTTGACAGGCCTGAACAGTGGCAGCCAGTACCTAACAGAGGACAACCAGGTTCCTATTGGGTACACACAGCTTCTCAACACAGCTGTTTGTGGAGGGTCCAGGCACAGGTTGCAAAGCTTCCCGGCACAGGTTGCAAAGCATCCCATCAGCTCTGAAAGCCACCTACAGGCCTTCGGATTTGCACACCTGGCCCTCAGGTGGACTGGGCAGACTGGCCACTCTGAGCTGTAGGGCCTCGTCTCCTCACCTGAAATGGCCCAGGCTCCAGCTGGGGCTTTCCCAGAGGAGTCAGGACATTGGGACCACACAAGTCCTGGTGACCTCGGCTTCCGGTACCACTAGTTCCAGATGCCCATCCTGGATCCATAGTTTTAGGCAGGTGGCTGAGTCCCATGTGTGGACAGAGATGGAAAGAGGCCGAGGAAGCAGCTACCTATTCATCTATGGAGACAAGATACAGCACTGGGGTCAGAGAACCTTGGCATGAGTTCAGCTCTGGGGAAGCATTTGGGATAGAAATGCATGTGTCAGGAAGAAGGAGGTAAGGCTTAGGTGATGGGTGACACTTTTGAGAAGAAAGGGGGAAGTAGATGAGGTATTTATGCAGAAAATCTGAAAGAGACACCTAAGGGAGTAGGTAAAGATGTAGGAGAGGAGGGTGGGAGCCTTGGGCACTCAGTGGTTAGGGCGGAGGCCGATGAAGAGGCCCAGCTGGAGAGGTAGGAGGGAAACCAAGAGCATGGGGAACTGGGAGCAGGAAGAATGTACTTTATGGAGGAAAAAGGGGTTGAGCAGTGTCTAAAGCCACTGATGGTCAAGCAGGACGTGGACTAAGGATTGAACACTGGACTGTGGAACATGGTCAAAAGTGGTTTTGGTGGCAGGAGCTTGAAGGAGGACAAAAGGCTGACTAGAGAGGGTTCACAAAAGCATGAAAAGAAAGGGATGGGAGACAGCAAGCATAAATGACCCTGATGGACTTCTGCTGTAAAGGGTCCCTAAGAAAGGGGGCAATGGCTGAAGGGATGAGGGATGAAGGAGGTTTGTTAAGGTGGGACAAATCTCGGCTTGTTAGAATGTGAAGAGAAAGACCCAATAGAAAGGGACGAATTGATGGTGTGGACTCAGATTAGTGGCGCTCAAACCTGACTGTGCCTCAGAATCCCCAGAGGCCTGGGTAAAACCCAAACTGCTGGGCCCCACCCAGAGTGGTGGTCTGGGGTGGAACCCAAGAATTTCCATTTCAGACAAGTTCCCAGGTGATGCTGCTGGCCCTGGCCCCACTTTGAGAAAAACTGACACGGAGAAGATTGTGCAGGAAGACGACTGCGTGGGCGAAGCCAGGAGCACAGACCGTCTTCAGTTGGTCGCAGCAGCCTGGAAGGCAGAGGGTCTGAGCAGAGTTGCAGGGAGGGAGAGGGGTCTCACAGAGGGTTCCTACTGATGTTTCCCCGTAAAATAGGAAATGAGATCATTCAAATAGAGAGTGAGATTTTGTCTGAGGAGAGAGAGAGAGTGAACTGGTCATCAAGGAGAGGGTACAAGTACAGGTACCAGGGAGTCGGTAAGATGGCCCTTCAGATTCATGATCACAGGTATGTAACTGGCCCAAGGGTCAGCTGCATAAGTGCAGGGGTGAGTTTCTATTGGGTCCTTCTCGTCACATTCTAAGGGAGCCTTCGAAAATGGGTTTTACCTGGTGAGTGGGAAGGAGAGCATAGGAGGTGAAGGTGTAGCCCAGGAGGAATTATAGAGGGAGCCTAAAATCTGAGGAGGAAAAGGCTGGGGAAGAAGCAGGAGGGTCAGTGGGCCAGTAGAATGGATGACCAGTGAGGTCAATCAGCAGCTGGAGTCAGGGAACTAAAGGTGGGAGCCAGAGACTACGTCGTGCAACAAAGAAAGTTGGGAGTAGAGGGGGTGGTGTCCAGGCCCTGGAGGGCTGTACTGAAGGGCAATGCGACCTGTGGTGAGGACCAGGCCCGGGAAGATGCCATCTCTCCTGTGACCATCTGTCTGCCTCAGGCAAGGCCACTACGTGATTTGCCAGCTGCCCATCATTTGTCTACCTGTCCATCTGTCTCCTTGACTTCTGTCTTGCCACCTCTTCTGTTCATACCAATATCATTCCCTTTCTGCTTTTCCATCAACCTGATACTCTCTGTCCATCTGCTTACCCATTCTGTCTTCCTGTTCATCTTTGTGTCCATCTGCCTGATAATCTGTCTTCTTATTCATCTCTCTGTCTGTCATTCTTTCCATCTGTCTTTCCATCTGCCATTTGATTTTCTGCCTGCTGGTCTCTGTGACAATCTCTGTGACAGCCCCTTCATCTGATTGTGCCTGTCATTCTATGGGTGCCCCATCCCTGCTCCACCCTCTAGCCTAGCCCCTAGCCTCACTCACTAGCATGTGTCTTGTTGGGCCTTCAGATTTCACTACATGTCATGGCTGTGGACCATCAGCTTCACTAGGGTCTCTGGCTTTGGAGGTCCCCAGCCTTGCTCCATCTCCATGCAGATGCCAGGAAGCAGGACCAGGACAAAATGGCAAGGCAGAAACCATAGCTACCATCCTGAGAGTGTGTCTAGTAGCAGGAAGGGCCATGAGAGGTCTGGCAATATGAGAAGGGGTGTGCAAGCATGCAGTGCTGACCCACCTGGCAGCCCTTCAGCCAGAAGTGACCCCAGCCTTCCTGCCCACTGTGGCACAGGGGGCTATAGGCACTGCTGTTCCAGAAGGAGGCACTGAGGGGCAAGAACCTGGCTGTAGAGAGAGTGGGGCTGGGGTGGGGATGGGGGTGCCTGGGGCTGGGGCCTGGACATCTGGGTCTGAGGATAGAATGAGTTGGGGGCCCAGACCCCATGATCCTGGAGGAGAAGATTGGAGCCTTGAGCTCTTGGTCCCCATGGGCTTGGACCTGGAAGTAGGCAGTTCCGGTGTAAGTCCCCTACCGCCTCACCAATGTAAGCACAGCATTTGGGAACCACAAAAGCATTTGGTGCAGAAGGCTCAGCACCCTAGGATGCCAACATTGCTGGTGTCTGCCAAATGCAGGATGTCGGAGATCCTAGAGACAGGAAGGGTGAAGTAGTTCCTATGCTGGCTGTTGTTGAAGCCCACGTGGGGTGTGATTGAGGACAGTGTCAGCCAGGTCAACTCCACACCTCCCTGAGAACTGGGCAGTCCCTCTGGTTCCCCACTCACCAGGGCCATGATGCCCCCAGGCCATTGTGGGGCTCCTGCCATTGGCCACACCGATGGCCCATGCTCCACTGGATGTTCTTGAAGAGAAACAGTGCCCAGAAGGTACTATTGGCTATAGCCAGCAGCACCTGGAACATATTCACCTGCAGGGGGAGAGTGTAGTGGGAGCAGGTACATCATGGACTGGTGCAGGAGCACCCATGACATCTCTCATGAGCCACTCCTCAGTCGGGCTCCCCCTGATCCATCAACTGGCTTCTTCCCAGTCTTCTGTCCAGGTCCATCTTCATCAAAGCTTGGGGCAGCTTCCTTCGCGATTTGCTCTCTATTTTTCTATTTCTCTTTTTCTGCCTCTCCCCTCCCACCTACCCCCACCATCTCTCCTTTACTTTTTCTTTTTCATTCTCTCTCCATCTGATTATTTTGCTTCCCTTCCTACCTCTCTCTTTCCCCTCTCTGATTTCTCACTATCTCTGTGTCTTTCCTTCTCTCTCTGTCATTCCCCGCCTCTCTCTCTCACCCACGTACTCTCTGTCACTGTGTCTCTATGTTCTCCTATGTCTCTCCATGTCTCTCCCCCATTTTTATCTCTTGCTCTTTCCCTCTGTCTCTGTCTCTCTCCCTCATGGTGTTTGCCACTTGCCCTGGAACCAGAGCCTTCTTCACCAGGGCTGGGCCAGAGAGCCTGAGCCCTGGCCCTTCCCCCATCTTTCTCACTTGAGAGCCGAGGACTCCCGAAAAAGGAGTTCAGTCCCAGGTGGCCACAAGCAGGATTTTTAGGGTGCGAGAAGCATGGGGGAAAGCACAGGCAGATCTTGGGTCCCCCGCTGCAGCAGCTTTGGCCAGTGACTCTGCTAGTACCACACACAGCGCCCACTCAGTGTGAACCTACCTGCCCAAAACAGAGCTGCAAAGGCCTGCGCCATCTCCAGGGGAAATGCCTCAAGCATGAACAGGGCCACAGGCTTCCCAAAGGACACCAGCGCATTGGTGTAGACCTGAGGGATGTGGGGTAGAAAGAGACAGGCAGGGGCATGTCATTAGATCAAGGATGGGGGCAGACAGGGCTCAGGGACTTCTGGCCAAGGGTCAGGGCATTCACATAGGCCATCCTGTGCATGATTTCAAAGAATGTAAAGGGCTCAAGCAGCTGCAGCTCCTCAGAGAAGCCATTGTCCTTGGCAAGGGAGAGCCTCATCCTCATGTTCCAGCCCATAAGGGTACAGGAGTGAGGCTGGGGACATCTTCAGAGAATGATGAGAAAGTCTGGTAGAAACTCATACTTGGGCATTTGGGAGCACAACTAGGGTACAGAAGGAGAGATCCATCTAGAGAGGTGAGGGAGGAATGAGCAAAGGGGCTCAGATGGTGTGTCTATGGAGACTGGCAAGGACTGCCCTGGCAGAGAAGTTCAGTTAGGCAATGGAGACTCTGCCTTCAAAGTTGGGGTCTCATGGCACTGCTCTGGCTCCCTAAATGCAAGCCAACCCTTCACATGGTCAAATCAGGTGAGACAGGGGGCATCTGGGCCAGGCCCTGACCTGCAGGATCCTACCCAGCCCAGCATGAGTGACTGGGCCCCTCATCCTCCCCCCACTCTGAGGACTCTTTGGGTTAAGTCCTCCCATCTTCATCCCAAGAACACCTGCTGTGTCTGGAGTCACAGGCTTCACTGGGGGCCCAGGGAACCCCTAGGGGCAGTGTCAAAGCCTGGTCAACCAAAAGGGGCTGGGAGTTAGGGGCTCAGTACCCTCTCCCGAGATGGTCTAGTCATGGTCCCAGTCCCAGCTCTGCCGCCTCAGTTGTGCCACCTTGAGCAGATTCACAGCTCCTCTGTAGAATGGCAAACCCCATGGTCCCTTCCTCCTGGCTTGTATGAGTATTCAGCAAGTGTTTCCCAAAGTGTGGCACATGGCCTGCCACTGTGGGAATTCCAAGAGCATACAGGAGGGCAATTAGGAAATACTGGTTATTATTTTACCAGTATTCGTGTATCTAACATTTTTGATATACATTTAAGAATATACCACTGCCGCATGAAACTCATAGTTTCATAAATATTACTTTAAAGTCAATGCTACACTGGAAGAAAAAGATGAAAAGAAAGAGAAGAAAGACATGATCTAAATAACATAATAATACAAGTAATACCCGTAGTATACATTCTGTGTTTGTCTCCCCCAAATACAGCCCCCCATAAGGGCAGGGATTTTTATCTGATTTGTCTCTAGCTCTGTCCCCAGTGCCAGAACAGTGCTTAACACATAATAGGTGCTCAATAAATATTAGTTGAATAAGTGAATGAATACGAAAAATTAAGAAAATCATGCTAAACTTCTGAATTTGGGGAAATACTGAAGTAACATACCCAAAACTCTCAGCAGTGCTTGGCACATAGGAAGTGCTTAAAAAATATTCATGCATGTTCTTATTACTTTAAAATTTATTATTATTTAGAGGTGAGAAAAATAGATATTCTGGAGAAATGATGAGTGTTAAAGTCAAGATGTGCCCAAAGCTGATACTTCCAGTCAAGATGGCAAAGTAGGCACTTCCCACAACCATCAAAATTACAGCTAAATTATGAAGCAACCACCCTCAAGAAACACCTAAAGACTAGCTGAACAGAACTCTTATAACAGGATATAAAGAAGAAGCCACATGAAACAGGCTGGTCCCACATCCACATGTGGCTGTTAAGAATAGGAAGAAATATCTCAGCTGTGGAGGTTCCCCTGAGGAGCGAGGAGTCCAAGCCCCATACTGGGCTCCCTAGCCCGGAGCACCAATGCCAGGAAGAGGAGTTCCCAAACTTGACTGTGAAAATCAGCAGGATTCCATCTGGGTGAGATGGAGGGCAGCTGTGGAGTCAGGTGTGCTCTTAGAGGTCCCGGACACAGACTCACTTTCTCACAAACACTCTCCCTAAGCTCCAAAGAAGAGAAAGCAGCTAGAAAAGCTCCAGGTACATATGGGGAGAAACTGAATTGTCTGGCTTCAGTGCAAGGTCTGGAGGAGCAGCTGTCTCTGAGGCTGAAGTGTTGGCAGGCATCATTATTTCTTTGTCGAGCCCGCCCCCACCCCCACAGCATGTAGGTGAAGATTGGCACCAAACCTGAGTCTCCATTAATCTGGCTAATATCGCTTGCCCCACCCTGGTGATTTTCTGAGACCCCATCCAACTCAATTCAACCACCCAGGCCAAACCTCTTTCAGAGGCTAATCCACACAAGTGTCTGGCCTTGGCCTATGCTGTGGGCTTTGCTAAAATTTCTGAAAGTTTTACAAACCCCAAACAAACAGCAGCTAGCATCAGTATATCCTGTACCTCTCACTAAGCTGCCCCAAGCCCAGCACTAGTGGCAGCCAGCCTCGGTTCACAGTATAACCACTCCAGGTACCTCCAAGCCCACCACAGGTAGCTACCAACTGCAGATCACTCTGTAGCTCCTATACAGTGGAACTGAGCCATATACAGGCATTGGCTGACTTTGACTTGAACCCAAGCCCCTCCCAAGAGGCCCCAGAACCAACATACCTAGTAGCTAGCTTTAGCCCACACTAGAGCACCATCCAACTAGAGCCACAAATGGCACACCCAAAGGATGGACTCAGCAGGCACCAGAGCCCTGCTAAAGAGAATCCCACTCCATAGGGTCAGGCCCCACACAACATCTTGTTAGCCGTAGTCACAGCCAGTCCTCACAGCCAGTCAGCCAGAGGGTCGATCCCACTCACTGATGTGTCCACAGCAATCAAGGCTCAACTACAACAGGAGGACACACACAACCCACACAAGGAATAC
>NW_011889233.1:153734-155352 GCF_000151845.1 Pteropus vampyrus | reverse complement strand
ATAGTAACACAGTTTGGTATATCTGAAGCACATGGTAACCACAAACCAAAAATCTACAAGTGATTTACAAGAAATAAAAAGAAAGGAATCCAAACACAACACTACAGAAAGTCATCTACATATAAGAAAAGAGAGCAAGAGAATAAGAAAGGAATAGGAAAGAACTACAAACACAATCAAAAAATAATTAGTAAAATTGCAATCACCATAGAACTATCAATAATCATTTTAAATGTAAATGGATTAAATGCTCTAATCATAAGATGATTGGATAAAGAAGATGTGGTATGTATATAGAACGGAATATTACTCAGCCACAAAAAAGAATGAAATCTTACCATTAGCAACAATATAGATGGACCTAAAGGGTATTGTGCTGGGTGAAATGAGTCAGAGAAAAACAAATATCATATTATTTTGCTTATATGTGGATTATAAAAACAAAATAAATGAACAAATAAGACAAAGACAAATTCATAGATACAGAAAACAAACTGATATTTGCCAGATGGGAGAGGAGTTTGGGAGTCTGGGTGAAAAAGATGAAGAGATTAAGCAGTACAAATTGTCAGACACAAAATAGTCATGAGGATGTAAAGTACAGCATAGAGAATATAGTCAATTATATTATAATAACTATATATAGTATGACGTGGGTGTAAGACTTATCGGGGGGATCACTTCATAAGTTATATAAATGTTTAACCACTATATATCTGAAACAAATATAATATTGAATGTCCACTGTAATGGGAAAAAATTTAAATTAAAAAAAAAAGATATTCCCAAAGCTGAATATCACCATCTAAGAACAAATTTCTGAGATATGAAAACGAATCTGCAAATGTATTTAACATGTATTAGTGTCAGAATTTTATTATCCACATTATTTCAGATCGAACACTTTAGTGAGGATAATTTCTCCACTTTGACAGCTGCCAATGTGCTTCTGCAGTCAATAAGTTCCTATGGCAGTTCTGAAACACGGCCCTGAATTTTTTCGACAAGTTGAGAGGTGGGGTCTGTCTCTGTCTCCCCTCCTGGGCTTTGGGCAGGATCGTGATGGCTTCAACCAACAGAGTAGAGCACACGTAAGGCTGGTGTAACAGGCAGCATTTTGCTGGAACATTCACTCTGGAGCCCTGAGCCACGTGAGAAGTGAGGCAGCCATGCTAGCAGGATGCCCAAGCCACTGGGACGGACACTGAGTTGGTAGTCCCTGCCGAGCCCAGCCTCTGAGTCATTCCAGCCCGAGCACCAAGCTTGTGGGTAAACAAGCTCACAATCTCAGTCTCTGTTTACCGAGTCACTCCACCCTTTAGGTCTTCTTGCTGAGGACCTGAACATCACAGAGCAAAGACAAGCTGTCCCCGCAGCTCCCACATGACTCTCTGAGCCACAGAATTCATGAGCATAATAAATCGTTGCTATTTTACACCACTGAGTTTGGGGTGGTTTGTTATGCAGCAATGGAACTGGGATAGCTGCTCACTCAAGAACGGCAGTATTTGAAGAGTATTACTTTTCTGCAGAAACTGAAATTCATTCTCTACTTACACCGCTATTTGAACATTCACAATAATTATTTCTGAATGTAAAATTAGTGGCCATCGCAATC
>NW_011889233.1:151570-153684 GCF_000151845.1 Pteropus vampyrus | reverse complement strand
AGTCAGCCAGAGGGTCGATCCCACTCACTGATGTGTCCACAGCAATCAAGGCTCAACTACAACAGGAGGACACACACAACCCACACAAGGAATACACCTGGAGCACCCAGCTCAAGTGACCAGGGAGACTGAGCCATTGGACCCCACAGGACATCTACTACATAAGGCCACCCTGACAAGACTGGGAGACATAGCAGATCTACCTAATACATAGAAACAAACATAATGAGGTAGCCAAAATGGAGAGACAAAGAAATGTGTCCCAAATGAAAGAACAAGACAAAGCTCCACAAAACTCTGGAAAAAGAACTAAACAAAATGGAGGCAAGCAATCTAATAGATATGGAGTTCAAAACACTGGTTACAAGGATGCTCAAGGAACTTAGGAGAAGAATAGATGATCTCAATGAGAACGTCAATGAAGAGATAAGAAACATAAAAAAGGAGACAGAAAACCTAAAAAAAGAACCAGTCAGAAATGAAGAATACAATAACTGAAATGAAGACTGCATTAGGTGGAATCGACAGCAGATTTGATAAAGCAAAGGATTGAATCAGTGATCTGGAAGACAAGGTAGTGAAAAACACTCAAGAAAAAAGAAAAAAGAATTTCGAAAAATGAGGATAGTTTAAGGGACCTCTGGGACAACATCAGTAATAACAACACTCACATCATAGGGGTACTAGAAGGAGAAGACAGGGCAAGGGATTGAAACCTATTTGAAGACAAAGTTTTTAGACAAATAATTCCTAAAAACTTTCTTAAGTTGGTGAAGAAAATAGACATACAAACCCAGGAAGCACAGAGAGTCCCAAACAAGTTAGACACAAAGAGGCCCACAACAAGACATATCATAATTCAAATGCCAAAGATTAAATACAAAGAATCTTAAAAGCAGCAAGAGAAAAGCAGTTAGTTACCTACAAGACAGCTCCCATAAGACTGTCAACTGATTTATTAACAGAAACTTTGCAGGCCAGAAGAGATTGGCACAGAATATTCAAAGTGATGAAAAGCAAGGACCTACCACCAAGATTACTCTACCTGCAAGGCTATCATTTAGATTCCAAGGACAGATAAGGAGCTCCCTAGACCAAAAACAAACAAAAAAGCTGAAGGAGTTATTATCACCAAACCGATATTACAAGAAATGTTGTAGAAACTTCTTTAAGAAAAATAAAAAATATGAATAAAAAGTAAATATAGCAAAGAAAAAAATTCTCACTGACAATGGCTAACAAATAATAAAAGCAGTGGACCAACCAATGTTAAAGCTAATACAAAAGTTAAAATGCCAAAGTAGGAAGATCATGTGTAATGACGACAGTAAATCAAGGGATACACAAACATACAAACGAAGTAAAAAATACTGACAAAAACATAAATGTGAAGGTGGTAAGTAAAAATGGTAGTGATTTTAGAATGTGTTGGACCTTAAGTGAACATCGACACAGACTATAGTAACACAGTTTGGTATATCTGAAGCACATGGTAACCACAAACCAAAAATCTACAAGTGATTTACAAGAAATAAAAAGAAAGGAATCCAAACACAACACTACAGAAAGTCATCTACATATAAGAAAAGAGAGCAAGAGAATAAGAAAGGAATAGGAAAGAACTACAAACACAATCAAAAAATAATTAGTAAAATTGCAATCACCATAGAACTATCAATAATCATTTTAAATGTAAATGGATTAAATGCTCTAATCATAAGATGATTGGATAAAGAAGATGTGGTATGTATATAGAACGGAATATTACTCAGCCACAAAAAAGAATGAAATCTTACCATTAGCAACAATATAGATGGACCTAAAGGGTATTGTGCTGGGTGAAATGAGTCAGAGAAAAACAAATATCATATTATTTTGCTTATATGTGGATTATAAAAACAAAATAAATGAACAAATAAGACAAAGACAAATTCATAGATACAGAAAACAAACTGATATTTGCCAGATGGGAGAGGAGTTTGGGAGTCTGGGTGAAAAAGATGAAGAGATTAAGCAGTACAAATTGTCAGACACAAAATAGTCATGAGGATGTAAAGTACAGCATAGAGAATATAGTCAATTATATTATAATAACTATATATAGTATGACGTGG
>NW_011889233.1:150297-150690 GCF_000151845.1 Pteropus vampyrus | reverse complement strand
TCATCTACATATAAGAAAAGAGAGCAAGAGAATAAGAAAGGAATAGGAAAGAACTACAAACACAATCAAAAAATAATTAGTAAAATTGCAATCACTATAGAACTATCAATAATTATTTTAAATGTAAATGGATTAAATGCTCTAATCATAAGATGATTGGATAAAGAAGATGTGGTATGTATATAGAACGGAATATTACTCAGCCACGAAAAAAGAATGAAATTTTACCATTAGCAACAATATAGATGGACCTAAAGGGTATTGTGCTGGGTGAAATGAGTCAGAGAAAAACAAATATCATATTATTTTATTTATATGTGGATTATAAAAACAAAATAAATGAACAAATAAGACAAAGACAAATTCATAGATACAGAAAACAAACTGATATTT